>NC_143553.1:44738939-45041969 GCF_054136105.1 Typopeltis vanoorti
TTGTAGTTAGTTATGCCCCTGTCGAATATGCTTCTCCATCGAATAGGAATGTCATGAGGAGAGGAATTCTAACGTTCAATGGATGAAAGTTTTCAAAAAACTATTTTAACCTCATCAACGAAATTCTTCTTCTGAAAATACATTTGAGTAACTTAATTGGTTCGAAGTAAAGCGAAAATAAACGGTGGAAATCTATTATTTACATTTATATATTAGAGAAACGGTCGAATTATAAATTAATCTCAGTTCACCGCCCCTCTCCAAGTGCTATTCTTAAATTCTTTGTTGAAAAACTAAATGTGATGTATTACAAAATATGCAGTAGTCATGAACAATACACAGAAAGCGCACAAGGAAAACTTAATGATGTCAAATAAAAAAAATGAATTTTTTTTTCTATGTACTTATAAAAGTTTTAGTAGATTAATGTAGCTCCTAATTCGATTTATTTATATAAAATGAATCTGATACCGTTTTCTTCAACTGTTAGTTTGTGAGGCTCAACTCGCCTCGCTTAGCTCAGAGCTCAGTAGCAATCTTTCTCTACAGCGTTCCACACATCTTAATAAGAAACTTTAACTTATTATCTATTTGTTTTTCCCTTCAGTTATTTCTACAGATGCTAGTTTATCGGAAAGTCTATGAAAAAACCAGGAAGCATTTTGAAAAAAAAAATTTGTCTATGCAAATACACTTACCAGTTTACTCGAACGCTAGCAGTATGGTAAATAGCGCCGATCCCGTCATCCGATGATTTATGCCTCGATTAATATAAGTTTATCTGCATCCTTTGTGAGAAAGTTTTATAGCTCCGTATTCACTGGACTCATCATTTCATCGCCTTGTCACCGTGAATTGATGCCCTTCAAGAATACGAATACACTTTTATTAAGGGATGAAGAGTTGGGGTTGCTTTAGGAAGTTTAAATTTTGTTACGGCCGTTACAAAAACGAAGAGTGGTAAACATAGCGGTAAGACGGAGGGGGAATTGATGTAAACAACGAAACAAATCGTAAATATTTATTGATTCGCAACATTAATTTACTGGATTATTTTTGTATTAAAATCTTTGTTTGTTAAAATATAAATATTAGTAAAAATTTAAATTGTATCTCGAAAAAAAGCGCATCTGTATACATCAGATGCACTTTAATACAACAAGATTTCACTTTCGACTGATTGTGCTGTTCGAAGCATGTTAGATTGAACTTGGTGGTTAAAATCACTTTCAGATACGATGAAAACGGATGAAGTTTTTCTCACTTTGACGTATACAAATCAAAATTTGTTGATACGGCTGGAAAACTGTCTGTTTACTCCAATAACAGCTTTGCGTTATAGTTACAAAAACCGTAAATGAAACTGATGTTAGCGTACACCACGTTTGAAAGCTTAGCTGGATTTTTTTTTTAATTAAAAAGCAAACAAATAAACACGAATGAATACTATTATGTAAGGCTCTGAGAACGTTTTTAAGAATTAGACTACGTAAACAGGACCAATGCATTCATAGTTAGTCATTGCTGCAATTACCAGCGCTGAATTGTGAATGACCCCCATCTTCCTATCTATCCGGAATTATCGGATACCTGTCTATACAATTTGTTTAAAACCTGAGAAGATCAATTCCTGAATAATGCTAGATTCCCGATTCACTTTGCATGTATATATTTATATATCAACTTATAAAGCAAAAGAGTTTTCCAAATTTCTCTTTTGACTTGCTGTTCCACTCTCCAATAAGTCTAATATTTTCTGCGGTACGATTGTGGAATCTTTATTAATCAAAAGCCAAACTTCGTAAAAGAAATTGCTAGGACGCAATGTATTGGATCGTACCTTTACATGGGAGTTTTATTACTCCTATCTCATTTTAAGTCGGACTTAACAGCAGACCCTCTATCCCAGTTTATTATATCTCTGGGCGACTGAGAGCATATACGTGGTTCCCGTGTCAACAGAACATCAGTAATGTCACCCAGGACGACCTCGCCCGCTGGTTCGTTCGTAGTTCAGTTATACCACTGGAGCGAGGCAACCCTAAACCCGTCGTGAAAGTTTGTAGCGAAGGTTTTGCAGCAAAATCTCAAGATAAACATCACTAAATATCACAAGGGGATCGTCTACCACCGCTCTCGTCCTACCTTCGACCAACTGGGAAAGGATGAACACGGAAATGACACACTCGTACCATTTTCACGTGCGCCGTGGAGAGCCATACGCAGCTCGTGAAGTGCGTCAACAGCTGCCTCCGCCTCGGTTTCGAGGACCGGAGCTTTATAGGAACCGGGGGGAAAACGTTGCCTGTCGCACGGATTCGAAATGTTTGTGTAGCGCCTTAATCCTTCAATCGGATGCCATTTATCTTGTGTCTTTCCTCCCCACACCCTCCGTATTACCCCGAGTGTAGCTGGGAAAACGAAAGACACCACGCGGCAGCTGTTCTTGCTTTGGGGGAGCTTTGGTGAAATCCCACTCTTTCTTATGTCGACAACCACCGAGTGAACTTTGCTGATCTGGAGGATCTTGTAGGCAGGGGGGAAAGAGGGGAGGAACTGTAGGTCCGTGCTGCTTGGCAGGTCGCCGTTTTGAAGCGAGGTATAGAAAAGGTTGAAAAACTGAAGTTCAACACAACTAAGCTTCTCGAATTGGAGGCTTAGTCGAAATCTTTCTATTCTCTCCAAGGTTGCATGGGTAATGAGAGCGTTTTTTTTTCTCTCTTTCCTCTGCTTGTCATCTTGATGCAGGCATGTACACGTCTTTCCTTCCTTATTTATCTATAGTCCAGTCTATGTAGGAAACGTATATTTAAGGTAGAAAGTATTCGTTCGCAAGAAAGTAAAAATCAACTTTATTCTCAGCATAATACAAAACTGAGTGATGGATTTTGTTGCAGGCCTATTCCTTACCGTTATCTGACAGCATGCAACAATTGGATACACTCTAATAGATGCACACCCACTAGAAGTCCAACATTACGAGAAATTTGTTACGGACTCTGTTAGTAATAAAAACAACTCATCAGTCCTGGTTGTGTAACTTACAGAATGTTAAGAACATTGATAGGAGAGGAGGAATTTTAAGGATAACGAATCCTTTACTTCCTGAATCTGCGAAGTTTCTCTCTTTGAAAGAAAGAAAGTTCCCAATATTTTAAGACGATGAAAAATTCAACCTGAATATGAATCGTTTAGCTTTGATAACCATTAAAATGGAAACAAATTGCAAAGAAAAATCTGGTTGTAGATAAATGAGCTGACGTTAGGTGTCGCTATAGAAGGTCAGTTTGGTTATGTTTTTGGAGTTGTGTACAAACGAGATGACGGGCGAGTTAATTGCACAGCAGATCCGCCTCGTTTCATTTGACTCTGCCAGAAAGTTCTGTTTTGCCTGCGACAATGGTAAACGCCTTAGGAGATCACAAGTGAACTGCACAATCATGCCGCATGTATAATCCTTTACGTGGGACTGTGCCTATGAATGAGTCACTGTTTACCTAGAAGTGCGTGATTGCCAGCCATCAAAATATCCAAGGGAAGAGAGACTTATTAAACATTTACAATTTCGAGAACATGCAGCCAATCAAAGCAGGCCAGAGAGCCCCTCTCGTTCTGTACCATCACGTTGCTGCCATCCTGCACCTCGAGGCGCTGTCAGCTCTGTCGTTAGCTCACGTTTAGAAGCTTTACTTACTCAGATGTCTTCAACGGATTAGACCGCATTTCGCGAGCTATTTAAAGACACTTAATACCCGTTAATGACGATGACGAGTATTGCCCTTTTTACTAAAAGCGACACTCACTTCAGCTTCCGTCAAAGAGCGTTTGATTTAATAGCTACATATTCAACATCCCCTTTCTTCTTTCCCTTCGGTTATCTAGAAGCGTTTTCTATTCAGACAAACTCGCTGGTGCTGTTTCATGAAGCGATGGCTAACGCAAGGAAGAAAGAAAGAAAAAAAAAAGAGAAAGACAGTTTTAAATTAGCGGCTACGAACTTTTTAAAACAAAAATTGATTAATTTTTAATTGGAATTGTTTGAGAAAACACAAAGGAATTAATTCGATTTATTTGCGGTAGAAAACATTTCCAAGTTTAAAAACGTTGTGCTAACATAATCAATTCAACGAAATGAATTAATGAGTGAAATTTTCTCTTATGTGAGAAGAGAAATGAAATAAAAGGAGGCTTATATACTTCACTTAGGGTTACATACTCGTATTTCACACATATTCCAAGTAATTTATCCAATGAGATAATAAAGTAACTTTGCATTTAATTGCTGGAACTGAAAGAGCTATGTATTGCGATATCAAAGAACTTTGATTTCTGAAAACTGTGGATTTAATTATTTAATATTTAATCTATCGAAATAATCATTTTTGAATGGTGAAAGAAGCTGGAAACTCATACGTATGTTTCTTAAAGTTCTTAAAAGAACTGGACGATGGGCTCTTTATCCCGTCATCTGAATGAAGAATATCTGTGTGGATGGAGTGTTATTGAGCTAAAAGCTCAAGTCATGGCTGGGTAACGGGCAATAGCCGAGCCTCAGTTAAAACTTCATTGGCTACAGCATTGCCATTTGTTACCCTGGAAGTCCTAAAAAGACGTTTTCAAGTCACGTATGTTTCTTAAAGTTGTTAAAAGAACTGGGAGATGGACTGAGGCCTTGACTCTTTATCCGTCATCTGAATGAAGAAAATCTGTGTGGATGGAGTGTTATTGAGCTAAAAGCTCAAGTCATGGCTGGGTAACGGGCAATAGCCGAGCCTCAGTTAAAACTTCATTGGCTACAGCATTGCCATCCGTTTTTATTATCCTACTCGTCACGTATGTTTCACCTCGCTATTTGTAAATTTAGTTATATGATACTAAATATTTAAAGGGGGTATATAATATTTTTGAATTATTAGAAAATAAATTAAAAATATAAAATTCTAAACATCAGAATTTAAGTAAAATATAAGTATCACTATTATTTTATAGAAGAAAATATATTTAATGATATCACTGATATGAGAGATTTGCTAATTCAAATATGACTAAGAAGGTATTACATGATTTCAGAGGTAACAGTGAAAGACTATATTCAGATGACAATATTGAATCGACATGCTGAGTTTTATACTGCCCTACTGTATGTACAAAAATGATAGAATTGTCTCTAATTTTCTGATTTAATGTCGATAAAACGCTGCTGTAAGAGATAGTTTTTATACTTCAGAATTAATTGTGTGTGTTGATCAATTCACGTCTCTTTGCTAGCGGAAAAACACTCACTTCCGTATTCGTAGCAGCTGACAAAACAATCGCTGCCACCCAAAGAATCGCTCTTTCAAAACGGTACAAAGTTTGAGGGTAGAAACAACACGAGAGTTGTTTTCTCTGCTAGTGGGGGATTTGTGAAGTGTACAAAAGTGTGTGTGCGTGCTTGATTTGTTTGTTCAGATGGCGTTTTAGCGGCTTCGTTATTTCAATTATTTGCATACGTTCGGTCCGTTCTCGCGTATTAAAATTGAGCTTCTCTTTACTAGTCACAGAACAGTTAATCGCCTTGTTCGTGGATAGAGATAACAACGCTAATCCACACGACTAACACAGCAGTAGAATAAGATTCGTAGCCGCCAGCACCCGAGGTGTTATATAAATCCGAGACGATCGAGGTTGTAGTGTGTGATTCACAGTTAGGAAAGTTTGTTGGAATTGTGCTAATCAGAGGGTGGTATGGATCATGCGCAGTAGATAACTGAACAAGGGAAGATTCGTTAAAACAACATTGAAAAGCAATAGCTTAAGTGACTCGGAATTTAGTCCTAAAAAGAAGTCTTGGGTACCAGAAACGTAAAACTCTACGAGGCACTTCCATGTGAAAGTGATATTCAGGTCACGCCAGTCTCCTAGAATTGCGTGAAGGTCTTCGAAAGTCTGCTCGGTCCATGGCAACCAACTCTGCTTATACTATCGAAATAGTGGAGGAGATTGTGGCTTTGAGTACGTTCTCCAGATAGACGGTATTGCACTAGTAATGCATACTCTACTGGGGAAGCCATCAGTTGTGTGAAAACAGTGTGACTCAGAATTATTACAGGCTGAGCTCCTGTGTATTTAAGCCGACCTTCTCCGAGATGATCATAATATGATACATTTTGTTTTATCTTCAGATGTGACGCGGTCATCATTTTATCTGGAAAAACTAAAGCTATGTTAGGAATAAAATCATCCATTGAATACTATAAATCGATCCACTCTATCTGTATCTTATTTTTCCTCTTTCAAATACAAAACGCATTCAGATAATTGATTCATATTTTTTTTATACTACTGAGACTTTCTCAAAACCTGTGAAGTTATTTTACGGAAATGTAGGCCTAGAAATTAAATAGAAAAAAATGGTTAATTCCATATCCCAAATGTCTTTTACTTTCTTAAGGCGAAATGTTATTTCTTTAAAATTTTAACGGGAGAGGAGCAGTCGAAGTTTGTTAGTTCAAAATAGATGAGAACTTGTGCTTGGTTGGATCAAGCTGTACTCGAGGACATAATAAAAACGACAGCAAAGGAGAGAGTCAAAACAAATGTAAAACGTTCATTTTTATGTCAGATTAGAACATATCTCTAATTATCTTCAAAAACTGGTTATAGAAACTGAATATATGTATGTAACTTTAACAAAAAAGTCAGTTGTTACTAGATGTTAATTAAAAATTCTTTTTAATTAACATCTTTTTTTTAATTTTATTTTTATAAATATCTCATCTTTCTTCACCATCTTACCCAGTAGCTTGCCACAATCAAGTGATATCTCAGTAAAAATCTAATACTAAGGTATTCCTGTCTTCAAAGCCTTGTGAATGTCTGCGAATTGCATGTGTTCTAGCTGGTTGCTTGCAAAATGGAAATTTTGCAAGCAACCAGCTTGCAAAATTTGTAGGCAAAAGCCATCCCACCTCCAGCTGAGACTGGCTAACCCATCTTTAGATGAAAAAGCTAATATAAAGATTTTTTGCATCCAAGACAAGAAATCAGACCCTTAACCTTTTGCAAAGATATTACCAACAGAGGTCAGGATTCTCCTCATGTAATAATATATGCAAAAAGAAATAAACCTGAGCTTACGATGTCGGCCTAGGGTTGATTTTCCTCTATGTCCTTTCTACGGAATATCATCACTCGGACATAAATTTAATCTCAAATACTTATTTGTGGTAGTTGTGTGACATTCAGTGGAAGTTAGCTATAAAGCAGGAATTTGGGTGATCATTCGTGCTATTTGTCGCCTTATATAGAACTTAAGTCTCGTTATTGAAGGTATAGAAATAAAATTAAAAAATAATTCAAAAGAGTTCAGGGCAGATACTTGCTGCTCCTTGCTTATTCCTGACACTTCCATGATGATGTTTGCCCTTCTATTGGATTCGTTGAATACTTATAGGAAGCAAAGGAATCTTTCCAAGAGCTTTTCGACTGAAAGTGAAGCGAATTAATTGGGCTCATGCGGAGGAGGAATTTACCTCCCTCTCAGAAACTCCGGCTTTTCATCGTTGCTTACAAACCTGTCCAAAAATATATGCAATTAACAGACAGAATACATTCATCTCATAGCTTTGATTCCCTCTTGTTTGTAATTTCAATTAATTATCTTTACTGGAATTATCTTTCCGGTCTTGTACCAAAATGCAGCTTCGTAACCCATTGAAAAGCGTCATTGTCGGTGATCGGGCCCTTAATAAACCCATTTGGCGATTCCGAATGTAAGCGACTGAAAGGCATATCTGAACTGTTATTTCCATGAAGGACCCGCACGTATTCCGCTTGTTGACCTGATTGACCTGAATTGTGTCTGCGTTCAGTGGAGACGGTAATTAAATGGGACTCAGTTTGAGAAGCATTGAGACAGTCTCTTCGGTTTAGCAGCCCGTTTACATGTGAACAATGTACCAAGTGTGGTGAACGAGGCCCGCTTGGGTCATTTGAATACGATTCAGCTTTCGTCTTCCTCGATGTGTAAAGCGCAAAGAACCACCCATCGTAGGAGCATCTGATGGACTGTCTTCCCGCCCGACTGACTTACACATGTACGGCGAACGGTCGTCTTGAAACATTAATCGTGTTTTAATTAGGCTCTTCAGCGTCCGCTCGCCGTATCACGTAATATGCTCCGCTATCCCTAAAACACTCTGTTTTCGTTTATTGACAGGAGCGTCTCTCTCCCCTTGTATACACACACAACTACTTCGTTAGAGACGATTGTCGTTCTCTAAAACCTCGAATTTGCATGACAACGCGTGTAGTGTAGTGCGAGACGGGAACACCTCCTTGTCACGTCCTCATTCACATTCCCCATTCCATTGAACGAGTCTAAATTATTAAGTGTGAATTTCGCTTATCAGGAAATTGAGTTTCAAGTAAACTGATTATCTGGATTGGACATTCTGTGGATCGTCTGTCGTTCAAACCTTGGAAAGGACGCGCTGTTGAAGGAAACTTCCTTCCCCCATCTCTCCTTTATCCCTCCTTCGCTACTCCCCCCCCCTCTCTCCGCAGTTGGCTTTTCTTCCCAGCGATGCCATGTTCGAACTTTGTACTAATTGAATCAATCTTGTTGGCTCCATAATCAATTATGGAGCCGAGGCAGCATTTCCTTATCATTTCTACAGTGCGCCTTGGCAACAGCTTGAATCGATGCAGCCCTTGTCCCCGGCTCTCGGGCCTCCGTGGCGTTCTAAGAGACGCTCCATTCATCAGCACAATACTCCCCTGTGTGTCGTCCGACGAACTGAATGGATCCTGATGGGGAAGTTCAAGCTCTCGTGCAGAACGCACAATGAACTCTAGGCAGAGCTAACAAATTTCTTTATTCTTATCATTCGCGGGTGTTCGCGAAAAACTCTAGGTGTCCCTCCCTCCCTCTTTCCCTTCCCTCTTAGATTCCCTTTGAGACTTCATCTCTCCTTTTGCTACATCGTGGCCCATCGTTCACTTCATCTAGACCTCTTTGAACCTACTAGAGGTTGTCCACACGCTACCAAATAAATGTCATTAGACATATGGATAGAAGGCGAATTTGCTGAACACACACTCGACAGACACGTCCTCTTCCCAAGTGTTGTACGTGCCTACACGATTTTTGAATGGCTTGTTTGTACCGTTGCTCACTTCATTGTTCGCCTCTTTCGTCACTCGCAACTGCATTTCTGTCATTTATAAACCTAGAAAAATCATGATGGTATGGGAAGTAGTTTTAATGGATTTGCCTTTAGAGAAGATAAATAGAATAAAAAAAAATCGGTTTGACTGGTGACGCAACTGTGAATGAGCTGTAGATGCAATAAATAAGTTTTACTACATTTAGAGTTGAATGTAGATACCTCTGCAAACACCCATTCAAATGATGGAATGATTTTTATTAGTGGTTTTACTATAGCAGTTTAACTGATCAGAAAAATCCTGTTACCTTAATTAATGTTGAAGCATTTTGATGCCTCGTTAAGTGCTGAGCGCTTCATCTACTTAATAAAGAGTTATGGAAGAGATAGATGTGGTTTTATTGTCTCTACTTTTAATCTAAATAACCAGTCCAGTCTAGAGTTCCTGGTTTTTATTACCTTTATTTTATTTTTATTTTTATTTTACTCAACTCCACACACAAGAAGTCCCAGACTTATGACACGACAGGTGTCGTGTGTAGGTAGGTGGTTAGACAGAAGAGAGGAATTTGTTTGTATTTTTTTGAAACCTGAATGCTGAGTCATTGGAGAAGACTGTTCCAAAGAGCAGAAGAGTGGAAAATGAAGGCAGAGGATGACAGGTTGGTTCGATGAGTTGGAGTTGAACTGCATATGGGTGTTGACTGGCAGCTGCTCGTATTCGTATATGAATACTGTTCACAGGAGTAATGTCCTTGGAAATACCTGTAGAAAACACATAATGCAGCAACCGAGCATCTATGGGAACGCTAATGGATGGAGCTAGTGAAGGAAAAATCATCACTTAAGCGAATTGTTCGCTTCTGTATATAATCAAGCATTCTGAGGGACGTTTTAGGTGCACCACACCAAATGTGAGAACGGTATTCTAAGGTTGGCCGGATTTAGGATTTATAAATTGTAGGGAGTTGCGGAGAACAGAAATGATGTTTAGAACAACAAAGAATACCAAGTTTTTAGAAGTTGAAGAACTTATGGATCCCAAGTGTTTATGCCACAGTGCAGATTAGATGTGAGAGTTAACCCAAGTAGATGGAACTGGTTCGTTCTGGTTGGCAAGAGGAATATTGTAAAAGATTAGGGAGTGAGGTGAATAATCTTTCTTTCTAGAAATGAGAGGATTGAGTTTTGATGGTATTAAAATTCACCAGGTTATCCTCATCCCACTTGAGAATGGTAAGGAGATCAGTGTTTAAGGCATTGGTAAAAGATCTTGAAGCGTAAGTTACTTGAGCACTAAAGGTTTTGAAAATTAAAAACGGAAGTGAAGAGTACTGTCATCAGACAAAGCTATGAATAGGATTGGATGTCAGGGAGAGAAGGTCATTAATGTTTAGGAAGAAGAGCGTAGGTTCCCCTTTAATACATACAGTATATGCTGAAACCACTTAGGATAACGTGTTTCATTCTACGTATCTTTCTTTGTTGGTTCGTATATTCAGTACCTTTTATGAAGTGTCCCCCAAAGGGTTCCAGAATCTCTTTACAGATGCGAGCAATCCGGGTATTTGATGCACTTGATTTATACTCTGTTGTTTTTAACAAACCCCACTCAGATTTTCTTACCATTCATGTGAACAAGCATCACCCACTCATATCATAAATGACCTTCTCTTATTCATCTTTATCATTAGATATACTTTGCAGTTCTCAAACGAGTAAGAATTCATGATTTTCACCAACCATTGTTCTAAACATTGATTTCTTTGTATTTTACAGTGGAACGAGAACAATCGGTGAGCTTTACTGTTGTTATACACAATATTCTGTCTTATTTCTTGCAAGAAAGAATTTCTGCTCAAGATACTACCTTTGAACTTTCAATCTTAATACAAATCCTAAATTCGCCAAACGTTGGAATGCCCCTCACATTTTTTTTTTTTTTTTTGTGAGCGCGCGCTCACAAAAAAATTAAAAAAAAATAAAAAATAGACAAAAATTAAAAAAAAAAAAAAAAAAATTCATTTCAACAGTAGGTGTTCTTAAGTCTTTTCGTTGATACATCGTCATGAACGAAATAGGCGAGACATAAAAACGAACAAGTTCATTTCGACAGTATTATTTCACGATATACTTCCCTCAATCCTTATTGATCCCCCCCCCCTAAATAAAGTGCCTGATAACTCAGAAAAGAAACGCCAACAAGACAGTGTAATGATTTCTTGCCGAGCTCTCTCACAGTTTGTGCTAACAGCGTCTATTACTAGCAGATTTACCAGTTTCCTAACCCTCTTTCTACTGTCTTGGTCGTTACGGAGTAATTTTTCCCAAGAAAAACAAACGTAACAGAAAAAGAAATCTATTCCGGCAGACACATGGAGCCAACTACGTTTCCACTTGGGTCTACACCGAATTACCTGAATAATTAATATTGTCCTTCGCGACTAGCGACAGCTTGCCGCACAAAACCTAACAGAAACAAAAGAACGATGATGTTCGGAGTAACCCTTGGCGACATAGCACACAGTTTTGTTTGGTTGGCGCAATCCATTATGGTGTCATAATGCCTTTTGCGACATGCTCGGTGGAGTTTGGCAACAACAAAAGAGTGGCATCATTGCTGCCAGCTGAAAGTCACGTGATGCTGCATAGAGAAAGCTTAGGCTATGACAGACGATGTTCTTTTTCGCATTTTGTTGACTGATTAACGATTTTAATTATAAGAGAGTGCTTATTGAACTCTGCTGAAATTAGATGTTTTATGGATATTAAATTTAGGCAAGTGGCGTTGCAAATTTCAAAAGGGTTTTAAATTAAAGGATACTTGAAAGACACTTGCTAGTGTCAGAAAGATTACAAGATATCTTTCAATGTTTTAAAATTAAATGCAAAAGCTCTTGGCAGTCGATTTCTAGCCTAATTATTATTTGCGAATTTAAATCCGACATTGATAATTTGAAGGGATGCATTTTGCAGTAAGGTGTCCTTTCTAAAGTAAATCAAAATTAGTATTTAATGAAAATTTATTACTAATTTTGTTATTTTTTTATTTATGTATTTTGTTATTAAAATGTATCTTATTTTTATGGTACATGAAATTTTCCACATTCTTCATATATTATGAATTCTTGCATATCTCGAAACATATGCATGACTTATACTTTATCAACAGTTTTTATGAAACTGCCATCTTCATTTTATTCTTCAAGCAATAGACTGAGTAAATAGCTCATAAAATTGTTGGAATTGGAAAGTATAATCCTTCTGATATATGCAGAAAGTTCTTTGATTTATTTTTAGTCATATAAAGATGCAGTATATATTACATGCTAGAATCTGTTATTTTCATGGATATTTCAGAATGTTATGGCCAAATTTTTGCAAAAAAAAAGTAATATTACACTGCTAAAAGTTTCACACACACACACACACGTGAAAATCTAACTATAATCTCTTGTCACCTTGCTTCTAGTGATGAATGTTACAAATATTGTGTTACTTGTCGGGTTAAAAGTAACAATATTAACGGTGCTAAATCATTACTAAATGTTGTTACAGACCCCTTTTCTTGTGCTTCCGGAGAATGAGCATAGCATTTCCATGCTTTATTAATCAGCCGCAGGTGCAAATCACCGTAAATCATTCTAAAGAAATTCTCCAACCCTCCCACCAAGGATGAACTTTAAAGATCACGCAACATCCGATTTATTCTCAGATGCAGTGCATCCAATCACGAGGTGTCCTATCGAAGATAACGGATAAAGACCAGACGACGATACAAAACTATTTTTAGATTCTCATTACTGGAGATCATTAAGAAGGCCGACGTTTGCTCACAATTTACAGACCCCCTGCTCGTAATTCATGTTCCCTGGAATAATAAGTGGCTGACACGCACCAACTACCTTCTTTTCTCTCCCCTCACCAGAGGTTATTTGTAATATTTCTCCTGAACGCAGTTGGCAAAACAAATGTTCATTATTTCAATCTTACCCTTTGCTTATTTCCTGTCATTGAAGAAGGCGATATTTTTCCCGTTGAAACTCATTACATTGAGAAACGCAATTAAAATAAATGAATGTTTAGTGGACGATATCGGATTTCAATTTGGTATTTTCGGTACATAAATATATACCTGAACTGAAATCAGTCTTTGTTACCAGATCAAGAACAGAGGTCGTATTGTAGATAACGATATTCACCTAAGCAAACTGCGCTGCTATCTTGTTTATAATAGTGATACTTAACAAAGTATTGTATCCATTTAGCATTGTCCATCGTTATCTGAATCTAATCTTACTAATCATCGGAAATGATTGACAGTGTCCTCTTCTAAACATTATGTTAATACTTTATATTTTGATCCACTGTATGGTACTTCGTATCATATACAAATGCTGTTTGTGAAGTTCTGAATGAGATGGTTTGGACCTATATTTTTGCTACAAATATCATCCCAGATTTCCCACAAACGTATTAGATTGGACTTGCTGAGATATCTACATATTAAATAACAGAGATCCTGAAGTTTTGCACATTATCGGGACAGAATCCTGGGGCCACTTCGAGGTCAATGGAGTGTGACCCCTATACCTCTAGCATTTGTTATTTTGCAGCAGGATCTCAAGACCTTATCGAAACAACTAAGTGACATCAAACTGATCTCAGTTTGATTCCAACGAGTAGGCTGGTTAGAGTAACCAGTCGACTGTAATTCAGACTATGAAGAGAGTCATTTGATAAAGGCAGTCACTGACTAGCTAATTCCTTTTGGTCAAAGACTTCGGTTGTTTAAACATTATATAATAGTTGTGTGATATACCGGAATTAGCGAGGCAGTCTTTACCAGGAAAAGTAGATTATATTATCTTCTTAGCACTACATCAATAGAACAATGTGGTCGCAGAACATCTCTTTAAGATCCTCAGTAACTTAGAGTTAACTGTTTGAAGCCCTGTATTGGAAATTTACATAACAAAATTACAAAAAAAGTTAGTACAGTTCATTAGGGAGTAACTATTATTGCATAAATGTGAATAAATAAAAATTAATTTACTTTTTTTTTTTTTTTTTTGTCATTTGTAGGTGTTGAAGAACCTTCCTCTACTGGATGTACAAGAGAACCAATGTGCCCTTATCCGTGTTCCTGTTACGATGGAGTTGTTGATTGCCGAGATAAAGGTCTTACTCGTATCCCTGATCACATACCGGACACAACCACAGAACTGTAAGTTGAAGTTCAAATTCTACATGTAATACTCAAAGGTACCGTACTCTGGCGTATAGTTTATTTTCATGTAATTTATAAATAGCACACTACAATTGCTGATGTTTTCCTTGTATGATTATAAAATGGAAAAAATTTAACAAATTTATTACACGATTTAATGTCTCAATAATTAAAATTAAAAATATCTAATGTTCTTAATAGGTAAGATAATAATCAATGAAACGGGCATAACCTGTATTAAGACTTTCTGATCCGTACGTCTGAAATATTTCCCATTGTGACCGACCTTTTTGGTACAACGAATATCATTTAAGGTCAGGAAAACTTCTTGGTGTTCATAAAAAATCAGATCCCTTTGCTCCAAACTATCGACAAGATCACTGTTGCTATGAGTCTGTTGCCTGGAGACCACCCTGCAAATAAACTTAATTGCAACATAAGAAGCGTATTTAAAGGTCACGCACTCGACAATGTAATTACATGATGGCAATTTTATCTTGACGGCCATTGTGTATGAGAGTGGGAGAGACCGTCTACCGGCAGTCACACAGCAAGAGTAGAGTCACAGGGATCAACACTTAGCATCGATATCTCTGTATATGATAAAACCAGATCACGTTTTGAGACAGAAGAACAGATAAGCAAGCGCTGTCATGCAGTGAACTGTTACTAATTACTAGCAAGGGTTACCTTCATTATTCAGAAATGTGTACTTCATTTCAACAGAATCTTTGTTTTATTTTAATACTAATAATTTTGGGGTGTTTCTTTTTCTATTGTCATTCTACTGGATGTTGTTTTAACACACAATTTATCTGATTGTTAAACACTTATAGTATAGTCCTCATAAGGATTGGCTTAAAGGGGCGAAGCAAGAATGCTTTTCATCTTCCCCGTTATCTGTAGGGATAAGGTGTTATTGAGCTGATAAAGCTCTGATCATGGCAGGAGGGTAACAGCAATAGCCGAGCCTCATTGGCTACAGCATTGCCATCCATTACCCTCCAAGGGTATTAATCACCATATTTAAAGGTAAAGCCGTCTCTAAAAATTCGGACGATCCTTATGCCACTCAATCGTGGCGAAAGACCGTCCATCTCAGCGTTGGCTCCACTCAGTGATGGCCTTCCACCCACACGCCACCACCGAGCAGAACCGCTCATATTCCGAAGAAAAGCATTCACTGACAAAGCCGCTCAGCGGGCCGTGCCGGAGAACACTTTCCCCGGAGACTCAAATTGCTCCCTTAAGGCAAAAACCTTAAGAGAGCGAGTCAATCTCTTGAATCTCTGAGCCCCAGGGGGTAACAGCAACAGCCGAGCCTCAGTTGAACTTCATTGGTACAGCATTGCCATCCATTACCCTCCAAGGGTATGGAAAACAAACCCTTAATTAATCACCGTATCTCAAGGTCGATAACCCAAAGACCAGATTGCTAAACACCAAATGTGGCATAGTTCATATATTTTCTTTGTATGAATAGATTATTAAAATACTCTGGATTAAAGAAAGTAGTAAGAAGATGTTTCTTTTATTATAAAGTATATTATTCTTAAAATAAATTTTATTCGTATTTTCTCAGAATGGCTTCGTCTGTCATATATTTCATGCTCTGTGAAGTATTTTGATTAAACGGAGTCAAAAATTCTTTCATTATAATCTATCGTTTGGTACAAAATTGTAATTTCGAAGGAATTGTTGTTGTCTTTACAGTAGGTCTTCCTGAAATTAGGGGAATTCAACGTCCAGTGATTTTCTAACACTGTGTAGTATCAAAAGATATAACTTGTGATGCTGAACTTTATTTGTAGAAGGCTTCTTTTTATTTTGCTTTGAGACTACTTTCCAAAGCTGATCTAATCAAGTTAGACATATCACGTGTTCGCATACTGAATTATAACTCTCCGCTGTTGAAATCTTATTAAAGCAACTGAGTCCTCACACACACACACGGCCTGATGTTATTCCCTCTTCCACCCCTAAGTAAGGCTCGTTCGTTCCATTCGGTGCATTCTCCTACTAAATGACATTTGAAAGTTGCAACCATGGTGACAGGATAAACCTTCATCTCTCAATGACCTTTTAGCGAAAGGGTTTTTACCAGCATCCATTAGCAGTTCAGCGCACACACGTCCGGCTCTGACGAATGGCCGGAGGGTGCGGGAAATGGACAAGCCATGTTCTTTCCTGTACTTTGTCTTCTGTCAGGACAAAGTCTGCTTTACGCTTTCTTATACTTCCACTGCGTCTTTTCCGGACATTCTGTAATGTCCGCAACTTCGACTAAGTAATACCATTCGTATATCCTACTTCCCTATCCCTCTTCTCCCCTGCATTGATCCCCTAAGTAAGCAACGACACCAACAGAAAGTTTGAGGTTATACTTTCTCTCCGACTGCCACTTGTTCGTCGACTCACGTTTGAATAGACAGAATAAACTTAACTAGCAGCGGATTCTCTTAGTGGTTGTTGCAAAAGGATAGGGTGGCAAACAAATGACATATTTAATCTCTTTGAAAAATTCAGACGAAGATAGTATTTGTCTTTAATGATGATAATTTTAGAAAGAAATTGTAACTTTAAATAAAGGTTTTTTTGTAGCATACTGTTCATCCCATCGCACATTTCGACAGCTTCGCGGAGAACTACCTGATTTTTATGAAATAAAAATCAGATGCCCATGTTCCAAACTAACATCGGTATTGTCTGATGACAACATATGATAGCCTTATCCTTATAAGGACTGGCTTAAAGGGGCGAAGCAAGGATGCTTTTCATCTCCCCCGTTATCTGTAGAGGACAGTGTAGGGATAAGGTGTTATTGAGCTATTAAAGCTCTGATCATGGCAGGAGGGTAACAGTAATAGCCGAGCCTCAGTTAGAACTTCATTGGCTACAGTATTGCCATCCATTACCCTCCAAGGGTATTAATCACCGCATCTCACGGTCGATTCTACAACCTTGCTGAGATACCTATATGATAGCTTAATACATAATTCATGCATTTTTCATATACAAGTAAAAAAAAGTGTATTGCTTTATTTTTAATAACTGAGTTTATTTTAGTTATTTAAAGATTTTCAGTAAATTAAAATATATATTATATTATACAAGAAATTACATGAAAAAAATTGTTTCTGAATTAGGATTCGATGAAGGATAAATAACCGCGTCCATTAAAACTCTCTTAATGGTATGATCCAGAGTAGCTATTAAATTAGAACATTATGCATATAAAAATGACATCATAATGAAGTCAGCATTCAAGTATAATTTAGCATATAGTGATCACTTAGTTTTCCTGTGTAGCCCCCATACGGTATAAAATGCCTAAAAAGAATCTAACCACAGCACATCCAGAATTTGAATAATTATCCAAAATAAAATATGACGAGGAAGGGAAGTATCTAGGATGCTAACATTGCATACATTCTACTGTTGAGCTTCCAGTGTTGCAACATAGTTGCATTTCTTTTTACTCTCGCATAATACTTCAATTGGAGACATGATTATGAACAACTTCCTCGAACTTATTTTCGTTGTATCTGAAGTTTCAAATGAATTACAGTTCAATAGGCAAACAAAGATTAGAACACATTTTTGGCAGCATTCGTCTACGGTGGCAACGCAAAAGTGCTACACACACCGATCAAGTTAGTAGGTGGCAACCAATATTTGGACAACCATTTTAAGTAAGCTGTTCTTTCGCCGGAAAAAAAAAAATAATAAAAGGTTCCATGACCATCCAACGTCTTCAGGAAATTGGTCCAATTAGTGTCGGAAGATCATGCTTTACGGGATCAGGGGAAGAAAATATATATAACCTCGTCATTAATCAACAACCAATGATTGATCGAAAAAGTTTTCTTCTAGTAGAGCATTTTCTTTTGCGGTTTGTGCGTTGTGGCGTCTATGGGGAACAGAAAAAAAAAAAAAAAAGAGAGAGAGAAGTCGCCAGTAGCACATACCACCAGAACGGAAATCACGGTATAAAAGAACGCGAGTGGCACATGACAGTCTCCAGGGAAACCAGATGGGATGCTCCAAAATAAACAGGCCGTTAAATAGGCTCCCAGAACGGTTGGAGGATGTCATTGGCTACATCGATATGGACCTCCTCTTAAGTCAGATGGGGGAGGAAGAAGGGGAAAAGGAATCTTCATTTACTGGATTGAGGCTGTGTTAACCGAGGGATCGGGTTTCGTGCTGTGGGTGTGAAGAAGAAACTGTTTTCTCAGACAGCAGTTAACAACCCTATTTATCATTTCCCCTTCTCCCCTGTCGGTTCCCCTTTAAGACCAGTAGGTATGGTTAAGAATGCTTGGAACGAAGTCGTACGGAAGGGGAGTGTTTTTAATTCATAAAAAAATGGAAGCTATATTTATGTATCTTGAGTGAAGTAATTTTCTTTCTGCGTGTAGAAGGTGGAAGAGGCATTATTGGCGGAGATGAAGGAAAAAACCCAATTCCATCGTGCCCATTTATTACAAAGAGTTTTTTTTCTGCTTTTAATGCTGCTATTAACATTATGAGTGTGGGTCCCATTACAGAGAAGTTATTTTTCATTGCGTTACTTTGTCAAGGGAAATGAATTAAATAAACACCTCTTCTGCTATCCATTAAAGCAAGCGTTCTTCCTCTTCAATTGGAAAGAATTTTAAATATTTAAAGAGATTTTGGATACAATGAATATATCAAGTGCTGCGTCTAGGCAGGATTACAATGGTATTATTCTTCCGACTTAATAGGGCACTACCTGCAGTGTTTGATTACAAAAACCTAACTTCTGTATGAATGAAACATCCTTTTGATGCATAATATGAATTTTCAACGCTGGAAAAGAGTTACATCAAGTTCGTAAGAACCCTCTACTTCCAAATAATCGACGCATTGTGGCTATCCCTTGAAAATAAGAACCATAGTGGGGCTTCTACGAACAGCAGCACTTACTGAAGAGGACGAAGGAGCAGCTGTCGGCATCCCTGCCCGTAGGGAATACAGAGGTAACAACGAAAGACAATAGACGCATTCTCTTGAGTGTTATAAGAGCTTGCGCCACCATCGAGGCCTTAGGGGGATATTGACAGAAAGAATGGAGAGCTCAGATTCGTTCAATGGCACAGGGTGTCCAGGAAAATGCAGTCGACCTATGCTGTTCTGATTGTCGTTTGGGAGATGATTATTACAATATATTATTAAAATACATTATTTTCTGTTACTAGAAAAATCTTGCCGTCACTTACGATGAAACCAAGAAAATGCGTTTTCATTCCGTCGCTCTTATAAGAGTGACAAGAGATTCATTAATCTGGTTGAATTAACTATAAACCGGTGGACTGGGACTGGTGGTTACGCAAGACTATTCTCGATTTAAAATAAATAAACGACCGAATTCGGCATTTAATGTCATAATTCTGATAATCATATGAATTATATTCTGGATATTTAATATCATTTGCATCGAGAACATGATTAATTGCAACCTTTTGTGATAGCATTTAAAAAATTGTTATCGCAAATATGAAATCCATTTTATTCTTAAACACGAACAATAAGCTATAATGTGTTGTCCCGCAATTGTTAATATGCTGTTCAAAATAATATAACAAGAAATGATCTGTTAATGTTGTTCTGAATATGATAAGTGAATCGCAAAGTGTTAAGAGTTTAATTTTTTTTCTTTTTTAGCAAAAATGTGTATTTTTAAAAAACAGATTCAGCCTACGTCATTGATGACATCACATTTATCAACTCGAATTCGCAAAAGGCAAATAAACAGTTTAACAGCGAAATCTGTATTGGAAAACGTATTGTAAAAATTACAGGCTGTAAATTAATACAAAAGGGTTTCAATCTATTATATATTTTTAACACGAAATAGAAGATAATATAAGATGGTGCCGGATTAAGAGAAACTATAAAAGAAAAAAAGGGGGGAAGAAATATATTAAGCACAATGAATTTTTTATTTACATCCACGAAAGCAATAAAACAATTTACATCAGTATAGTGTCTGGCTGATAGATTTTATTATTTTTTATATTTATTAACTTATCCAGAAATTTTGATCTGAAAACCAAGAAATCACGTTTGAAAGCTACTCAAGAACTCTAATAACTGAAGCGATGTTCCCACACCTTAAATTGAAATTCATTTCCTACCTGAAAATTCTGTTATTAAGTTTTCAATGTGCGTATGATTAATAACGCTATCATTATGTCACTTTTGTACCTGATGTGTAGATTATTTACGTGATCAGTAAAGCACTGACTGGAGAGGAACATCACTATGTCACTTTTGTACTTGATGTGTAGATGATTTACGTGATCAGTAAAGAACTGAATGGAGAGGAACAGTGGCTTCATTTTTTTTTTAATCGTGGAAGGTTAATAATGGACATATTACTTTTAATCACTGGGGAAAAATTATTCATCCTGATCAATGCAAAAATGCCTGGTTTGCATGTAAAGATTACAAGTAAGCTTTAAACTTGTCATAAAAGGATATTTTCTTCTGATAATTTATAATTTTATGTTGAATTTTTAAACATTTTCCAAAAAGGATGATATAGTCGTCATTATATCCTGAGGAATTAAAAGAAAGTATAAAAGAATCTGACACCAGTCAAAGATGATGATAATAAGAATATAAAAGTGAGCACTATAAAAGATACAGATATATGAGTGGGGGAGGAATGGAAGTCAGAATCGACTGTGAGATGCGGTGATTAATATTAATACCCTTGGAGGGTAATGGATGGTAATGCTGTAGCCAATGAAGTTCTAACTAAGGCTCAGCTATTGCGCCATGATCAGAGCTTTAATAGCTCAATAACGCCTTATCCCTACACTGTCCTCTACAGATAACGGGGAAGATGAAAAGTATTCTTGCTTCGCCCCTTTAATCCAGTCCTTATCCTTATAAGGACTTGATACAGATATGAGATAGATAAAAAGAGGTGAGACAAGAGATCCAGGGTAACGGATGGCAATGCTGTAGCCAATGATGAGGCTCGGCTATTGGCGTTACTCAGCCATGATTGGAGCTTTTAGCTCAATAACACCCAATCCACACATTTTCTTCAATCAGATGAAGGCATAACGAGTCAAGGACTCGGTCCATCCCCCCCCCAAAAAAATAAAGTAATAAAATTACAAATATGAATCAGTAAGAAAAGCCTTATTGTAAACACTTTTGCTGATGTCTAGTTGAATATTTAATTGATGCAAATTCGATTGGAATAATGGCATATTAATACAGTCGTGCATCGTATCTTCAAGCAGCAAGTTTCTTCAGTAATTCGCATCTCCTGCCTGGCAACTTGTTTTTATGGCTGCTGAAATAATAAATGAAATATAAATTTGTCCTTCACTGCACTTACAAGAGCAAAATCCCTCTTGGGCTTACATCTAAATTTCTCAGATAATCCTTAGCTTCCTTAATCCAGTTTCCCGCGCTACACGATCTGTACATCCTGCAATTAATTACGGGTTCTCCATCTTCCCCACGTGTGTAGGCTTAACGTCTCCTCCTCTTCAATCATCCAGTCCCTCAGAAAATCCTGCACGTCGTAACTCGTAAGCCTACGTGTGTACCTGAACGCCGCACGTCAAGGTTGACTGTCAGGCTGAAATATGAGCGCAGCAGCAACAGAAACAGCCTCGCGATGTCTCAAGGACTTCTCGCAGCCCATCTTAGAGCTCCGAGGCGTAAGAAAGAGAATGTTTTGGCGCACACCTGAGACGAGCAGCTGTAGCTCGAAGAACAGCGTTGGGTCACTTTTTTTTTACCCCCACCCCTCTTACGAACCTCCGGCATACACGTGCTCCCGACTAATGTCACGAGTAGATGGCCAGTTCTGATAGCACTCACTAAGTGTAGAAGTGGCTTCTTTAACTATGTTGTTAAGCCTTTTTTGGCTTCTCCAGTAAGAAACAAGCGAGATGGTCGAGGACATGGCGATCAATGCTGGCCATTAACATTTCCTAATTTATGACAGCTTGAGATAATGGTGGCATGCTTTCAACACTCAAAATACGTTCTTTAATGATATTTGCGCTTGAACGTTGACCTCCTGTAGAGCATAGTATACGTCAAGTGTTTCAGAACACGTTTTAATATGAATGATTCTTTAAGAATTCTGCCTCACTCCCTAGAGTGTCACAGCATGCGTTAAGGTGTTGACTCATAAACTTCACAAGGAGGTGAGCCGGCATGCTTGGAGTGTCAGAATTATATTGTCTTACTGTAAGGAAAAGAATCGTGCATATCACTCTACGATATAATGACATTGCTTAGAAATAGCAATTTTAGCATAGTCTGTGCTAGTTGCCTCTACTGCTATTAAGATTTCTCATCTCTATATTTCAATAATTTGGTAGATTGCATTTAAATAATGCACTGCTCATTCTTTCTAATATATCATATCTAATATTAATTGAGGAACCCGTAAAATTTTGTTGTCTTTAGATGCCATACCAACGTCTAATTTATTACAGTTGAATTCATACATGCTTTCTACTGGAAGCTTCTAACATAAAGGTTCATTGCTTTCCTGAATCCTAGCGACAAGTACTGTATATATATAACATCCCTCTTTCGTTACCAAATCAAAGCACATATTTTCATATGTGCAACGGAGAGAGAGAGATTTTAATGGCTGTGAATTTAATACTGCCTTGAAGTCATTAGTCTGGTTCTAGAGTGTATCTAGTTGTTTATTCTGTCTGAGGATTACATTTACATGCATGGAATTTCCAATTAAATCAGGCAGTCAAGAAAGGTGCTTGCATACCTTGTCTATCCTCAAACGTTAGGTTAAAAAGTACTTTTTTTTTCCTCCCTTCCCCTTCCACTGTATTTCTTTCTTCGCAATTGTTTTATCTGCATGACGCGTTCTTTGACTCCAATTATTTCACATTCTTTAAATCTTCCACGCTGCATCTTCTGAATTTGAGTCTTCTGATTGCAAGAAACGATCTTCTAACGCGGCGAAGTGCAGAACAGTAACAGAAAGAGGAGTGTTTTTTGTTTTGTAGATTATTTGTGTTCTTGCTTAATTGTTTCCTAACAACAGCGCTTGGCAGTGATTGTTTCTGTCCCCACTAACGCCCTTAGGATTTGTTTTCTTTAGCCGACTCTACTAAAGAAAAGAAAGAGGCGAAAACAGTCTAAACAAATATTTGATTCGTGCGAGCTTCCACTCCCTCCTGGCAAGTTAAAATACTTAAAGGACATTTAAAAGAGCAAATCACTCCGCTATTATAAATGGCTTGACAGTTATAAGTTCAGTTTTTATTAGGATGTATGCCCATCGCAAATCAATTTTTTTAAATTAATATTTTAATTATGAAATTTAAAAAACTTTTTTAATACGGCCACCAACATTTTTAATACGGCCACCGTTGCAAGAAACGATCTTCTAACACGGCGAAGTGCAGAACAGTAACAGAAAGAGGAGTGTTTACACTCCTCTTTCTGTTACTGTTCTGCACTGTTACTGTTCTGTTCTGTTTACAATAACAGGACATTGAATCCTATAGGATTCAATGTCCTGTTATTGTTTGTATGGCATTGTTTTCTGGGTACAGTTTCGACATGTGACTCCATGCTGGTGACAGAGAGAGAGAGAGACTGAATGTATCAAAACTCCTTTTTTATGTTGGTGTACTAATCAATGATAGTTCCTAATTTTATCCTCAAGTGACGTAAAAATGAAACTGTCGCTATCTTGGAGTGGAATGAGTTTGAAATTTTAATGGAATTTTAATAATAATTTGGTATCCTCTAGAATAGCGCTTCTTAAACTTTTTCCATTCGCGACTCCCTTTTCACCCGAGAAATTTTTACGCGACCCCGGGTATATACGTATATAAAATAGGTATACAAATCAAACATATACTGATAATAAATCATAAAGAAATCATAATAAATTTTAAAACAGTTCTTTGGTATACATATAATTTTACCATTTATATAAAGAATTACAAACAATAGACTCGAATCTGAATTAATTTTTGGTCGTTGCGCGTTCAGAAACCTTTTTCTGTTGCAAAAAGGTTTTCGCGACCCCATTTGAGGTCGTGACCCACAGTTTAAGAAGCTCTGCTCTAGAGCAGTAGTTCCCAACCTTTTTCCACTTGCGTACCCCTTTTAAACCCATTTCTATAAATTGTCCCCCTTGTTTTTAAAATAGCGGTGATTCAAACTTAATATTTATTATTCCATAATTAACGTTTTGCATTTTGTTTACTTTACTTTACATGTTTTTTCGCCATTACTTATTATTTTTCGTGTACCCCCTGAACGGCCCAGCACGTACCTCCGGGGGTACGCGTACCACTGGTTGGAAACCAGTGGTACGCGTACTCTAGAGCAGCGCTTCCCAAACTGTGGGCTGCGGCCCCCCTTGGGGGGCTGTAGGTTTTGCTGAGAGGGACCGTGAAATAATGAAAACAAATTTAAAATGTTTTAAGACTAAGTAGATTTTTCTTATCTTAAAAGAAACGTATTTAACTTTTATTATTATTATTTTTTTGTTGTTTTTTATATTTTAATGGAAAAATTCACACATTGGTGTTGGTTCACAAACTTTGCTTCCTGCGTATTTCGGCGCTTAATGAATATTAGTAAATATTGCTTATTCATATGTTTCATTTCAAAGCAGTGGTTAATTGTATTTACTTCGGATGCTCTCCAGGGAAGTTCCAAATCTTCCTGTCCCTTTCATCACGCGTTCCGCGTTCGTAATCAAGGGACTGTTGATATTGACTTTATATACATATCAAAACTCGTTTTATATTATAACTGTCATCCGAGCTAGTTTTCTGTTACCAATAAAAGTTTCGCATATACTTCACACATGAAAAAAAGCTTAAACAAGTTCATGTGGGGAGATAGTAACTCGCTTGCAGTGGTAAACAACACGCCCTCCCTAACCGCCACTATAGTGCAGAGGCATAAAAACAAGTACTTTTATTATGCCAGTGAATAAGGTATGAGGAGTCTGTGTAATATATTTCTCAACAAATAGTGCAATTAGAGACAACTGGTATAAAAACACACTAATTAATGAATCACATGTCCCCTCATACAGAAACTATGCTGTACAGACTGAAACAAAACCATATGTTGCGTGGGCAAACACAGTATCTAACTAAAAACTATTGTTATTAATTAGATGTGTGTGTGTGAGTTCGATTTCCCAAGGCAGCAATAAAATTCAACCGAACGTGTTAAAATTTGTAAACGTGTTAAAACTAAGAAATATATATATAGTGAATGTTATGGCAGTTTCACATATGCAATTCGGTTGAAGAGAGTTAGCATTTCAACTCAATTGTCAGCTATGCTTTTATCTTTCGGTCGCGCGATCTTTTGTTATTACCACACCAGTCATATGCACGTTTTAATAACCTGCCTTTGCTGTCTGTTTCGCGTTAGACTTAATTACTGTAAAGGGAGAAAAGTCACAAAAGAGAATGTTCCTGGTCCGGGGATTCCCTTATTCAGGTAATATTCATTAATTTCATGTTATCGGTCTGTGGTGTGCCAGTATCGGTAAGTGGTGATATTATTTGATCTATTTTACGTTAAAAAATGTAACTCTGAGATGGATAAGTGGCTGATAAAAAATTTAAAAGAATCCCGCGAACAATCAGAAGAAGCAGAAACAAGCTCAAAAAAAAAAGGACAGTATTTTCATATTTTACCAGAACAGACCGCATCGTCTTCAGAACCAAACGGTAAGAGGCAAAAAATGTAATATATGCATTTGATTTTTGCAATATTCGCTGTGTATGTTTTCTATTGAATATAAATACAATAAATATAATAATAATATACTCTCTATTACGATTTTTTTTCGAGGGGAGCGGTGAAATATTTTAATTTTTGCAAAGGGGGCCCTGACATCCAGAAGTTTGGGAAGCACTGCTCTAGAGGATTTGATTACTTTGGATAGAAGTGGCCTCTTTTTAGGCCTACAAGTCCAGATGGACACGTGCGTCTCAAGTCACCTTAATATTTGCTTTGATCTTTAAGCCCAATTCCATTAAAATTCAAACTCATTCCACTCCAAAATAAGCGACAGTTTCATTTTTAACGTCACTTGAGGATAAAATTAGGAACTATCATTGATTTTCATTAAAAATTGTGTTGGCCATAATTTTTAAATTTGTTAATGAGTGTGAACTAAAAAGGAACACCAACCATGAAATACTGCATTCATCAAACTTTAATTCAGAAGAATTCAAAGCTGTGCCGAAAGAGCTCTCACTCACTCAATCACTAAGATAGTCATTCTCTCCTGCTATCTTAAACTTTATTACTTAATCCCACTTAGGTCTTCGTATACAGGAGGACGTTTTTTGGACCAGATGTTAAAGCACCATCTCATTACATTCCTTGGATCACCAGTAGAGGAAGAGGAAAACGAAAAAAAAAAAAAAACAGCACTCCTATGTAGAGATTTTCTTTCTGACGCAACAAATTTAGAAACACTCGGGTATCTCGGGATTCGCATTCCTCATGATGCAGTTATTTAGACTCACATGATAAACTGTATGATGACGTGATCTCTCAGCGTGTGTGGGTGGAAACATGCCTTATTAAGATATTCGAATATGTAATTAATAAGATCGAAGTTTGGCTCCAACTATTTCGAGGTGAGTGCTGAAGTCCCACCCGAGATGTATTAAGTATGTGTGCCTTACCGAGTGACGATAATCTGGTAAAGAAAAGATTTGCATGACCATTCAAAGCTTCTTTTCTTCCTCATTCTCCTCAGCAGTCCCTAAGAACGATTATACGGGGGTTTGGCTTTTTATTTAGTTTCTAGACCGTGAACTCCTCGCGGTTTGTATTAAAAGAGTGGCGTTCTCTCCACCCAACGAGCATTCAGTCCGGTGTGAAAGGGTTGCGACGGAAGCCGTATCAATGACACGAACCTTACAAAAGAGACTTAGCTGCAGTTGTTTGAGGGGCTTTTCATAGATTGTTGAGATGCCGGGAAAACTTAGAAAGGGATCCTGCCTCTTGCCACCACATTTGGAGAAGATAAAGAGGCGACCACTGAATATGTTTTAATGAACTCTTAAAAAAGAATTGCCGAAAGGGGAAGACAAACTATTGGGATCTAAGGAGATCCCCTTTTCAGATGCTAAATAGAACTTATGAAGAGTCTAGGGGGGGGAGTGGAAGTCATTACAATCTTGGTATTAAAATGAACTTATTTTTAAAGCATTTCATAAACTTCAGGCATAGCATATCGTACTCCGTAAACTTTTAAATGCTTTAAAGTACATCCATCGATATTTTATAGCCAAATATAGAATGAATCTTAAAACTTTCGAAAATTTACCAGAGAGCTTGTGAGAATATTACCATCGTCATAGGATCGAATGTTATAGTCTCATAAGTTCTCTAGAGCTATATTTCGAAACTTTTAAGATTTTGTATATTTATCTATAAAATATCGATGTATCTATAATATCTTCTATGATAACAGCTAATGTATACCAAACTGAAGCTTTTCGGCTATATACTTTAGTAGTTTAAAAATATACTTTTTGCCTTTTTATATAGTATTGACATACTATACAACTTGAAGTATCTTTCTGAACGAAAAAACAAGATTCTAGATTTGAATCGACCGTGCGATGCGGTAATTAATACCCTTGGAGGGTAATGGATGGCAGTGCTGTAGCCAATGAAGTTCTAACTGAGGCTCGACTATTGCTGTTACACTCTTGCCATGATCAGAGCATTAATAGCTCAATAACACCTTATCCCTACACTGCCCTCTACAGATAACGGGGAAGATGAAAAGCATTCTTGCTTCGCCACGTTAAGCCAGTCCTTATAAGGACTTTCTGAACAAATTAGTAGTGCAGAAAAATTCTTCACAATCAACACAGGCAGCGGACTTACAAACCTTGAGATCGTTTCAAATATAAAAAACTGAAATCCGCCGTCGCAAGAGAAAGCTAATACAGCTTACAATGCTCACAATGAGCTGGTAAATTAACAATAATCCCCTCATGCACAAGCTACAATCAGATGAAGAGTCAAGGACTCGGTCCGTCTCCCAAAGAAGTTCCAAGTTTCTGAACAAATAGGAAATAATTCAGATGATTAATTACATTATTTTAATCCAGTAGATACGTTAGCAGTAATAAAAAAAATATTGTGAGTAGACGATCTCTTATTTTGCTACTGGATGTTTACATATTTCGAGTTATTAGTGACGTGACTAGTAGTCAATCAGTGTGACAGTCGCATTTTAACGTAGTTGTTAGTTCAATAAAGAAATTATATTAAGTAAAAAAGAATGGGAGATATTGCAGTAAAAATTTCGAGTATGGTATTCTTATTAGTTCCAATTAAAAATTTTTAATTGACAATTTTTAAGTGTTCATCATTGCCATCAGAGCGACATTTAAAACATAAATATTTGTCATAGGAATAACTGGATGAAAACGAAAAATTTGATGCATTACTGAAAGTTCTTAGCTATGAATTAGGACTGAAACCATGCAAATGTAGATGCTATATAATATAAACACTGGAAATTAACCATTGATATTATCTTACTGTACTTCTGGCACGCTTCTCCTTCCTAGCGACTTAATGATGGCCATAAATATTTTTCATTAAGGGTCGGAGGAAAATATTTTTTTACAAAGAAGAGAATTCGTAGCTGCCACTTTATGAAGTCACCAAAAAGATGACAAATATGATGATTCTTCCCGAGAATGTCCTCCCCCTCTTGAAATACGATCTTTCGGTCATTCTATATTCAACCCCTCTTAATCGCATATTTCTACATTTCCGCTGCTTCAGAGTGGAAATAATGCACCCACTAAGGAACGCACGTCCGTTATTTCGTTACTGGCCCCCATCCTCCGCACCCCAGCAACCTGTCAGTGACAGCTGTCACCAAAAGAAGATAAGGGAGAGGGAGGGAAAGGGTGGCGAACCTGTGTTCAAAAATATCGCATGCTTTCCAAATTCATTCCGCCACTGTCGAGGCGTAGAAATCCCCTCACGTAGGAAGAACCTGACACGGTTATTAAAAATGACTGATGAAACATCCGCTTTTTCGAACAGTTTTTTTTTTCTTTTCCGAAAAACTTTTTTATTTATTTTGTCCGTGAGTGGAGGCGAAGAATAATTATTGGGACTTAAGAGATAGCAACAAGAAGGGTTGTCTTACATGATGTCACGGTGTTGGTATCTCTAGATGTTGACAGTGGAGACCAAACGTTCTGATTGATTAAAGCCGACTGCTACACGTTGCTAGTAATATCGTACATTAGGTGCGAACACTGAACCTATGGTATATTTTTAAAGAGGTGACAAGTTCGTGTGCGCATGTAAGCAGGCCTGAAATTGTTATATCTATTTTGGTAGGCGGACGATTTCTAAAGTAATGGGTGCTTACTTCTCGGCGTCACCTACAATGCATCCGCGTTTTCTCCACATTATATTCTGCTCGCAATATTTTTGCTATGATATCAAATGATGCTAATCCCTTCCTCTTCCAGATGACAAAATATTAGCCCAATCACTAGTCTTAACCTTTCTCACTAATTAAGAATCACGTGCTAGCGTGATTTGACTTCAACAATGGTCCTTAAATTAATTCAGGTAACGCCCTTTTTGGTCTAACTAACAAATAAAAATATGCTGACTAACCAGTCATAAAAACGTTCGTTTCTATAGCAACATTCATTGTTTAAAAATGAGAATAATACGATTATTAATTAGAACCAGAAGGCGTGAATTTTGTGATTCTTCTTTAATTTTTTGCTGTTTAATAATACATGCATTAAATTGTTCCAGTTTTTGTTATATAAAATCCATAGCAGGAGTTTTTTTACCTGCCTTTTGCCCCTTAGATAAGCATTGGTTTGCTTCCCGTTTACATGCGCTATTATTAGGAGTAGCGATGTAGTTTTGGAGATATAAGAAGATGTATCTAAAGCATCAAAACTCCGTCCTTTTCAGCCAACTTTGCTCAGTTTATAGAAGAGAGATTCAATAAATAGAGAAAAGTCAGCAGAACGGAAGAAAGAGAAAATGGGGGGGGGGAAACATGGCCTTAGTGGAAAAAAAAATTCTGCCACGGAGAAAGAAAGCCAACATAACTTAATCGAATTTATTCCACCATAACGATGCATTTAAGAGTCACATTCATTCCAGACAGCGACTTGGGTTCCGCCTCCTGTCATTGTTACAGAAAGCGGACTGACAGATAGCGCAGAAGCACGTGCGTTTCACTGTTGCCTTAAAGAATGCTGTCCAAGGAAGGAATGGTTTATGCGTGCCCCGAAAAAGTGGAGTACCTACATGTGTAATAATTTGCTGCGTTGTATTCTTGGTCATTGGAGCTCATTTCAAGGGCTACAAACATGTGGGAAGGAAGCAGATCAAATTCTTGTTTGTTTAGTGTTTAAGGAATGCACATGCGAGCCTAAGAAGGTAATGTTCGTAGGATGGTGGGAAATAAAATAAGATATTTCAGTTTTTCTCTTAAACAAGAAAGAAATGAAGAGTGCAAATGCTGTTTACTGTCCTATTTATTATTCTAAAGAAATAGTCACGTAACTTTTATCATTTTGGAAAATAAACCACGAAGTCACTAATCCAAGTTAGAATAAATATGGGATAGATAATATCGGGCTTCAAATAAATCACGTAGACAAGAAGAAAGAAAGAAATCTTATTGAAAGAATATGGGAAAATTGCTAAAATTGGAAAAAAGAACGAAATGACTTGTAACTGCAAAGGAGTTGAATGTTTATAATGCGATCTTTATAACTTTATTATAAAGATTATCAAAATTATAGCATATAAACCCTTTGTCAGTAGATGTGCTAAACAAGCACGTGTGAGGAAGGAAAGATTAAGAAATGATTGAGAATAATAAATTTTCTTCCTTACCATTCTTTTCGTCAAGCTTTTGATAGACGAAAAGAATGGTAACGAAGAAAATTCATTATTGTGATCTGTTGCGTATGCACACTGCAGTACTGAGATGTATTTTGTGTTGTATTAGAAGCTTTTTTGTGTTCTTTATCAATTGTTCAAACATTTACGATGTTGGCAAACTTACACTGATAGCATTATTTCAAAGCGGAATGCTAAAACTATGAAAGTTTCGTACGAAATTTGACCAGAGAGCTTACGGGAATACACTCGTCGACATTTACGAGTTGCCCTAGCGTGGACCTTATAGGAGACATGAGCGTTTGCCCAAGCGGCCATATATTCGCCTTCTATTGGTCAAGTTTGATAAGGTTTCACTGGTCCTGGCAGCTGGTTTCGAATTGGTTGGTTCTCCTCAGAGACCAGGCAGAAAACTTAAGAGAGCAAAAACTCGTTCAGTACTAAGGAACTCCAAGTGTCGGAGAGGTGTATTTTTCGTAAGCAAATGAGAGTTCGCTTACGAAAGCTGATGCAGAGGACGTGACATCTGGCTAATCCCAGCGGTAGATATATTTCTTTAGATTCCAGATAGAAATCAGAATATTTAAAAGATCGCAGCTATTTTTAAAATACTAAATGGATCCGTTAATAGAATCTTCAGAAGAATTTTTCATAGAAGGTAAATTAGCCCATCTCATACGCAAATGGCCAGGATGTTTCTTACTGGACAATCGAATATTTTTCATCCAGCAAAAAAGACATCATATCGGCCGTAATTCAACTGGAACTGAAATCCATATTTATGCGGATTTTGGTTCGATTTATATGTAAAGTAACGGACGGCTGGGCAAGCGATCATGTCTCCTATAAAGCCCGCGCTAGGGCAACTCGTAAATGCGGGCGAGTGCACTCCCGTAAGCTCTCTGGTCTAATTTCGTATGAAACTTTAAGAGTTTTTGCATTCGGCTTTGAAATAATGCTAGATTTAATATACACTTCATTTATATAATTTTGCAAAGCCGAAATGAAGCCTTTTGTCTCTTTATCTTTATTTTAGTAATTACATTGATAGGATTGCTTTTATAATCCTATCAATGTAATTACTAAAATAGTGAGATGTATTTTGTGTTGTGTTACCATATGCCTGGGGAAGGAGTGTCCCAGGTTCGATTCCCGTTGTAGATGTGAGGAATTTGAGGATCTTCCTCAGGCATAGCCAAGTTAGCTGGTCTTGGGCGCCGTCAGTAGGGTTTTTTCCGCCAGTTTATCTGGCGTTTTTCATCCCGCAAACCGGCCCCGTGAACATACGCCTCTACAGTCAAAAATATATCCCCCCCCCCCCCCCCCAGCGGCAGACCAGGCGACGGGTCGGTTGGGAGTAGTACTAACAAGAAGTCGCATCTAAGTAACACGCGGACCCTGCATAGGAAGCGGGAATAACGCGTAGAAGAAGAAGAAGATTTTGTGTTGTGTTAGGAGCTTTTCTGCGTAGAGCATTCTTCATCAATTGTTCATACACCTTTCATTGATAGGATTACAAAAGCAACTTAAGTAATTAACAATAGCGAAAAAACAAATAATAATAATAAATCGCCCTTCACTGCCAGAATCGGAGTTGTAGATTTTTAACACACAAACTTTGTTGCCACCTAAGTTGTACCATTCCTTACTCTGTAAACATTTCAGGGGACGCTGTGACCACTATTTTAATAAGTAATATTTCGGTTTTTTTTTTCGTCCTTTTATACTAAAAGGGTTCAAGCATCTTATAAGTCTTTAAACTTTCAGTTGAATTGAACAGTATCAGATAGAGGCGATAATCTCTCCTCTGATAAACACAAACCTCCGATGAACACACCAAAAATAATGCGATCTCTGATGGCCTTTATGAACTCGCTTTGGTATTAATTTTGAAGCTGTCTGGCCTAAACGATCCGTTTAAGTCGCTTATGCAAGCTAAACAACACACCTGTTTAAAAGAAATATTCCTCATTTTGCGAATGACTTCAATTCACACGCAGTTTGGATGAGTATTAAAAGATGAGTATTAGTTAACTTCGCATTTCTCATCCAATAATGGCTTGGTTTGTTCACTGACATGTCTTTGCTCGCAAACAGCCGGTTGAAACTCTGCGTGACTGATCGACTGTCCTTAACTAGAATGCATCATGTCTTATCCTGCATCTCCTGTTCATTCGTGACTACCTTCGGGCGTGGAGGAGAGATTGCCCGTGCGAGAGAGCCATTTATTTTTTTACTGAGAGAGAGAGAAAGAAAGAGTGTGTTCTTTGCACAGTACGAAGATAAGATCTTTAGGCTGCCGAGGTTTGTTTAATGATAAAAGAACTCGGAGAAAAATCCTACGTATTTTCCAGATCACGCTTGATAATTGTATGACATCTGGCTTTTCGCGTTGACTGCGTGATCATTTCACCCTTTCGCTCGAGCCAATGGCTGTTTATCGGATTTAATTGGATGGCAAGTTAAAACGACAATTAATGCATGCGTATATGCACCCCAATCTGATGCAAAGGACGTGACATCTGGCTAATCCCAGCGGTAGATGTATTTCTTTAGATCCGAGATAGAAATCAGAATATTTAAAAGATCGCAGCTATTTTTAAAATACTAAATGGATCCGTTTAATAGAATCTTCAGAAGAATTTTTCATAGAAGGTAAGTTAGTCCATCTCATACGCAGATGGCCAGGATGTTTCTTACTGGACAATCGAATATTTTTCATCCTGCAAAACAGACATCATATCGGCCGTAATTCAAAACTGGAACTGAAATCCATATTTATGCGGATTTTGGTTCGATTTATATGTAAAGTTACGGCGGTAGGTTCTCCAACCAATATGCAATGAATCAAAACATGTCCACAAGTTCCTTCTCAGTTCCTTCCTTTTGAGATATCTAAGTAGCGTTGTGGTCATTTCCATAATAAGAAGCACTCGTAGATTTGATTCTAGTCAGCCAAAAGTATTTGGAGAATTAGTTTCTCCTCAGCGCCCAAATATGTAGGATTTTTAGCTCCTTAAATAAACCCGAAAACTGAATTTGGAATCTGCACACACAAAGAAGTCGATTACTAGTTATGATTAATCGCATAGGCTTTGGTCATTACTACACTGTAGAAAAGCAAAAACCTGCTCTTCTACACTTATTTTCAAAAAATTAGGCTGTATGAGTGTCGCCTAATTCTTCACGAGCAACATTTTTGTTTAGTGAATATATTTTTGAACCTTAGAGGAGGTGTAACACATTTACTTAACCATCTCTTCTCCAAGTTAGTATACCTTGCTGTCTACGTAGTTATGAGTAAAACAAAATCGCCATTTAACTCTTTCCCGAACTTCATTGCGAAGCAAACAGTCTCGTGGTGACACTTCATTATTTATCACCATATTAATGTCGGGGACGGAGTGTTTAGAGGGGCCAGTAATTGTTCATTAAAACCTTTTGCTTCAACCGAAGGACGAACAGAGGGCAGTTTTTAGGTTATTTAACCAATTAAAGAGATTCTTTCCCTCTCAACCCTTTCCCCTTAATTAAGCGTTTCTTTTCATTCACTTCCTCCCACTTCCTCTCTTCTTTATTAGCATCATTAAGCACGTGCACCTGCGACCTTTAATCTATCCGCGCGGGAAGAGGCAACGCTTCACTTTCGAACCGTCTGTGATATTAATAAAAGCGTTATGTGTGCTTTACATTTCCCACGTGTTATTTTTACCTTGTCCTGTGTCTCTGTAAGACAGACGATAGCTCTAAATCATGAATCAAAAGGAGAGAAAGAAAGATCAATTGTTTATTATGGTACGCTAATTTGCTAAAGTGTGTGGACTTATCATAGTGATTTACACTGAAAATCCCTCCACACAACGTGGAAGGATCTTCCATCTAATAATAGACAAACGAATTAAGTAAAAGTGGTGAAAAAGAAAGAAACATTGGCGTCATCTCAATGTACTGCGCAATCGCAGAGGCAATTTCCTGAAGGTCATGCATCCCTACATTATCCAGTCCTTTTGACAATAGCCGCTCTTCTCTCAATGGAGTTAATAAGGTCTATTTGGAAAGTGTTGCAATACCTATGGAATTGTCAGCAAATGGTCGGAGGGCTTATGACGTCATATGTTAGAAGGGCAAGAGGCAAGATAAAAAGTTGATTTTGTTTCCATTAGGCTCGCACTTCTTAGGTTATAATCAGTTTCTTAATTGTCAAATAAATCGCGATGAAGCGGTGTGACCCATAAAATATTTAAAATTAAAGTAAAAACATTTTTATTTTTAATGTTTAAATTGTTTACTAATTATTTAATATATAATTTAATTTTAAATTTAAATTTTAAATTTAAAATTATTTTAAATTTATTTTAAATTTATTTATTTATTTATTATATAAATAAATAAATAATTCGTAATATAAATTTATTACGAATTGATATCTATTTAAACATTAATGTATAATGTTTAAATAGATATCAATTCGTAGTTTGCTAGAAAAGAGCTACTTTGGTTAAGCTATCGTGTTTGCTATTTTATCATGTCTAAGAACGATTCGATAATTCCTTGTAAATTTATTAAAACATAAATAACTAAAAGAAATTTGTAAGCTATATAAAAACCTTTTATCTTAATTTAGCTTACATAAAATTAAAAGAATTATGTAAATTTTCGTGGTATTGTTCATATAATGTAAAATAGCAAGTAACACCAAAATTATTTTGAAATACTTCAATTCCTTATAAGAAATTATAAATAATTAGCTTCGGACATTTGTTAATAATAAACCTAGAACATTTATGTTTCGGTTTCAATCAATAGGTGTTTTCTTCCCATCATTCATTTACACCCAGTGTTAAGGTGTATCTTAACCAGCCCACCAAGAGTAAAATCTTTTCATTAAAGCTTTTCTTTAATAGGGATAAGTTTCTTTAGATTCTGTTTAAGAGGTCCTGCCCTCTTCTATCCTAATTTTGGCAGCATTCTTATCTATTCTAATATTGTCTTCCAATGTTTGGCTTTGAGTCTCTTAGTTATTTAGATGCCAGTTCACTCCGCACCCACGAAGCGGATGGAACCGTGACAAATCACAGCAGGCCAGCCTCTTAGAGCACCCCATTGTCCTTATACTGCCTTTCTTATTCGTTTCTTCTCATGAAATCATTACACAAACACCCTTGTTTATCACGCCATCTGTCCGCCATTGTTCGTATTTAGTAGTGTTAGTGCCCTACCTTTTCGTCTTATTTTTCTGTTCCGTGTTAATTATCTCCTCTACAAAGGCAGCCAGTAACTGCACGAGCAGTAATCAGCACTATCTGACGTAATTAAATGGAACCGAAATCGCCCATCACCGACCATTTGCACTTTACACGTCCAAACTTGATACGTGAATAATAGGATAGAAACAAATGAAGTGAGTTGAATAAATAAATTAACTTGCTGGCTTTGTCTCATCTCGATGTCTTAGCACTTAATTAATTAGACTAATTAAGCGTATCCTTGTGTGAAAAACTCAGTTCTTTAAGCTTGCCTCTTCCGGAAGCAGTCGCAGAGTTAGTTTCGTATTCAAAGAGTCCAATACTATTATAATGTTTCAAGTACTTCAGCCTTTCCTATTGTACTTTTTTGTGCGTACAGTTACCTCTCTATCCCTATAATTAGCTGATCGATTCATGATAATTTATCTGTAAAAATATGTTTGATGTCAATCTTCATTGAAGACTTAATGGACAAACAGATTAATGGATAAATGCCAGTGTTCTTTCTGAAGGAAGACGGTGGAAAATTTAAGTTACTTCCTTGGCTCTGCATATACAGAGCCAAGAAAGTATAATAACTTTATTTATTTAAAAGGCTTCATAAACAATTAAAAGAATACAGTTTAATAAAAACTTTTCGTGAAATCAAGGCAGTTATTTTTCCTTTCGTTCTTTGTTTCACACAACTACAAAAGTAAAGTGCAGATTCACTGAAGGAAAAAATAAAATAAATGGAACGAAAACTTGTTTTCCACTGTTAAAAATTCTTAAGATTAAATTTCTTCTAGTTTTACCGTCCTTGGTCTTTCCTACTGCGAAACATATTGCATGTTCAACTGCAGTTTATTCTACTGTGAAGTTGGCAAGCGTGAGCTCACTTCCTTCACTAACTACGTTTTTTTTTTTTTTTTTTTTTATATGGAAGGCTGCTGAGTTGAAGCACTGTAATCCGTAATGTTCACTTATTCCCAAAAAATCTGATTTACACTATTTTAGGGAAAATAACACGAACATGATGAACAAATAAAACACACGCAACAACTAAAAACTTCTGTTTTGAGTTGTGCACCCGAACAGAGTCTCTCTGGAAAACGAGCCAAAAAAAAAACTGCTGTTCATTCAGTCTACCAAAAATGTGTTGCGTTTGCTAGTTGAACGCCCTTCTGAATGATTGAAAAGTTAGCTTTAGATCTTCAGAAAAGGATCTAAGATAACCGCATCTTAAATTCTTTTTCACAAAATATTTCTCTTGAATTCCTGATCTGAGCTGTTCATTGAAGTTGCGAGCGAAACAGTTAATATGGTGGTGACAACCTCTTTGAAGTAAAAAAAAAAAAAAAATCTCTTTTAAAGGTACCAGTGGGTGATCTATTTATTCAAACATCGATTTTGGAAGTGCCTCTGACAGCCTTTCAGATGAACCCGCATGTCGAGTTTTCTTGTGAGACTTCTCTAACATCGATTTTGATTTGTTCTTAACTGTGTTGTAAGGAGAGAAAAAAAAACGTTTTCGACAAGCCAATATAAATACTATAAATTTCTCGAAGTATCTTGCAGTTCATATTAGATCGAAATGGGTTAATAAAAAAAAGTGCGCAGCATATAAGTAAAAATATTATGTTCGTGTTTCATAAGAGTTTCCTAAGTTAATTATTTTATTGTGAAGTAAAGTTAACGGAAGACGCTATCGCAGATTACAAGAAAATACTATTCTATTTTGGAGCAAAAATCTGAAAAAACGAACCATACAAAAACTTAACGGAATAGAGAAAAATTGATCACTGCCTTACAAGTGACAGATATATCTGTCAGTATCCTGCTAGTGTGATGGATAGATAGATAGAGAAAAGAAAGAACTATCTGGAAGATGAAATACAAGTGCGCTGTAACAACTCAATAGCCATTTGGCAGAAATCCGGAGATGGAATACTGAGAGTTGAAGTCGTTACAAATGCAGAGTTGGAGCGACTATTTATCCTTCTGTTTGCATAATATAACATCTCTGTTATCTCAAATATCATCAAAATCCGTTCTACCAGAGCTAAAAGGGGTTCTGATAGTTTGCTTTAACTTTAATGATGAAATTGTGTGCAAAAAATCTAAAACAGAAAGCGGCAGTTATGGACAGATGTTTATCCCCATTATCCAGAACTCTTGGATTGGTAAAGGATTCCACGAGTTGACCGCTACTCTCCTCCCCAAGCACATATATCAGTAAGATTCTTGTGCATGTCTGCATTCTCTATGGATGGTCATTTTCGGCTAATGGGACCTTACAAAGATCTGCCGGCTTTTTTATGATAGAATATGAAGCACTAATACAGATTATAAAAGCGTCTAGTGAGCAGGAAGAATGTCATCTTGTTGTCTGGTGCTCCGTTATTACCTGTTCCGCGACTGCCGATGTCATACGCAAAAATATTGAGGGTTGTTTATGTTCCTTTTCCTTTGCACTGTTCGCCTTGTGTTAGATCTTCCTACAACTACATGAGATTCTTTTACTTTCGGTTTTGGTCAATATTTTAGCTTCCTACAACTACATGAGATTCTTTTACTTTCGGTCAATATTTTAGTTTATGGAATGAAAAAAAAACTTGAATTTGTCATTTTTTCAGTGTTTCCTCCCCGCGACTCTGAGTATAATAATTGTATGCCTATTTTTAATTTATACATGTATCGAAATAAATTCATTTTTATAGAATCTCAATTTTAGGATTAAATCATATTTTTCTGATTTTTTACTAATGCTAAAAATATGTTCTTAAACAAATTTACGTCTAAATAAAGTATAGTATGGTGATTATGTGGTTTCAGGACTACACATTTATATGAAATGTGTAGTTTACTCAGATACACAAGCATATTGAGTTGTTAGTGTCCAATTTCATGAAATAATGATGTAACGCTACTTTTCAATTTAATAATAATAATGTTAACTGCAAAGGTACAAAAATATATAATAGAGTGATATTATTTCTATTTTGGTGTCTTTATAAAAAACTCTTTATAGAATTAATTCAATGTCTTTCCAAAAAATTTTAAAACAGCCTTCAACATTTTTTAAAATACAATATTTTTTATAAAAATAATTAAACCTAAAATAGTTTTAACTTCAAAACGTTTTTAGTTCTCTTTGGACACTTTAATTAACAACTCGACCTAAATCACTTGTATTTTTATCATACCCTCTGCTTCTTCAGGTAAGTTGCTAAGCTTAAGAACAGCTTGATCATCGTTGTAGCAGCAGTGCAGGGAGTAGCAGAGAACGATGATCTCTCTGGAATTAAGCTGTCCGAGGTCGGTTTGCTCATCATTAACTTTGCTCTCTTTCTTTGTTTGCAGGAGACTGGAGCAAAACCAGATCGCTGAAGTACCTCCCAAAGCGTTCGTACCGTATCGGCGGCTACGGAGGATGTAAGTCGACAAAAATCTTACTTTTTCTCTTAGCTAACACGAAAGTGATCGCGCCCGTTAATCCTGATACAGAGATAAGTAGGTAAATACTGAGAGAGAGTTAGGAGGAAAGTTGGTGTCACACGCAGACGCCAAATAGATGTTGAATTGGCATTTCCCGCGGACTAGGAAAATAGATCTGTCGATTTAATTCGTCTCATGACAGGTGGCGTGGATTTGAATGGCACGTGCATTGGACTTGTCACTGGTGAGAAGGCTTAATTTCGAAATCGCAAATATTTGGACAGCATAAACTATTCGGTCGTGCAAATAGCAAAGGGCTGGTCGTTTCCCAGCAGATAAATTACCAATCAATCACGTGTTGTGCACTTGCCTTCCTCTGTATTCGGATTTGCTGCAAAACAGCTGCATTCGATGAATACCGATGGCGCTGAATGACGGAACACAAAATCTAGAGCATGCAGCGTGGATTTAGCTCATTTTATACGTACAAATTTCAAAGAAGTAATTTTTTGTGCTTTTTACCTTCCCGTCAAACAGAAAGGAAATCGTGAAAGAGTTTTGTCAGCGTAAGTTTAACCTTATGGCGATTCAGAACATCCCTAAACGGTGTTTGATGACAATTGTCCGTAATTCTTTGATAACAGTTCATGTCCATATATCTAACAGCCTTTTAGCAAACGACTCGTAACAAATAACTTCGTGACCTCCCTTTCAAATGACTGTATGAGTAAGTATTTGGAGGGTTAGAAATCTGGAACTGTAATAACAACCTTCTTTCACATAATGGAACTCCATTTCCGGTTGCTCTTGACTATCCCATTGACAACAGACGTCGATTAATTCAAGTATTGAAACGGCATTGAATGCGTGATGCAATTGCCGTGGTCCCTTGAAGCAGTAGATGTTTGATGTTGATCACACGAAGCATTGCAGAATGTAATAACCCCCGTATACCTCCCCTAACCAATCTAAACACTTCAACGTTCCGTTTTTATTACTCAAAACAAGCGCGCAGTGATAGTATTCGTCTCGTGGAGTGAAACACTCAATAAACAGTTGAGCAATATGACTTGCAGTTGGTAACAAGGGAAAGCTTGATAGATTTCTTGTGCCACTCTCCGGCACTGATAATGCGTCAACCATTACACTAGTGAATGAACGCAGTGACTCGTAGTGATATTTCATAATTAATCACCTTGGCAACACATGCATGGTGCGAGTAGCGAGGATGTTATCTAGCAGCGATTTGTCAAAGCATTATTTGTCAGGAGGCTTTCCTCGTTTTCCTGGAATGTCACGTCACGCTTCACAAGATCTGTAGTTAAAATTAAAGAGTGCTACGGTTGAATTTCTCTTTCCCTAGTTTTGTTGTTCTTCGAACAACTAGGAACATTTAAAGTAATCGAAAAAAAGTTTTCACCGGTCCATGATTCCTATATAACAGTAAAATTAGTAAGTAATAATAGTAGTACTTGAACAATTATTGATAGTACTCGGTAATATTTAATTCTTCATGGGGAGTGATTTTCATATATTTATTAATATTAATTTCACCCATTGTAGTTTACTATTACACAATAAATAAATGGAGTTGACTAGTAGTTCTATACATTAGTTCTACACATGATGGAACTAATGAATTTAAACAAGATTCATTTATAATTAAATTATATGCAACTTTATTTGGTGTAGATTGTTTATTTATTTATCTAGTTAAATAGTTCAAAATTTTAAACCAAAAACAAATTTAAATATTTTTTAAATATTTTCTTTCTTCTATTATATAAAAATTCCAATTTAATTAGAATTAATAACAAACTTTACGTTTTGAATAGTGATCTGAGCAACAACCAGATAACAAGGATAGCTGGAGATGCATTCAATGGATTGAAGACTCTCACTTCTTTGTAAGTAAATGAGTTAATTCTCTTGTTGTTTATATTTAGCCGTGTATAATTTTATAATATAGCATGTAAGTATCATAATATATATACTATATTATTATATACTAATTATAAAGTAATATATAAGTACTATTATATATAATTAAAAACACTCTACTGTTAAGAAAACATAATTGAAATATGGGTTTGTTTGTTTTTTTCTTGATGAACAGTAAGCCATTCATGTTAGAGATTAGATATCAAAGGGTTTTTATTTAGTTTTTTTTTAAATAACATAGCGTCGTGTCTACATTCACATTTAATAAAATTAAATGCATTTAATATGTTATAATGCATATAAATTTGCACACTTTTCGCATTTACAAATTCAATTAAATCTGAGTCGTATTCAGACGGTTTTATGACAGCAGAGAAAATAGCATACTTGGATTGAGGGGGGGGGAACCTGTGCATTTAAAAAAAGACTGCAAAAAATAGTTTCTATATTTTAACATGTTTGTGTGCTAATATAACTTACTAGTGCATAATATAATTTATTAATACAGATATTGTAGTAATATAATTTACTTGATAACCATTATTTCAAGCTTGTAATTTACATTATAGTCGTAATATATTAAATCATTCCTATTTTTTTCCTCCTTCCTCCAGATTTTTCATACTTATTAAACTAAACCGAACTAGATAATACTTATATATATAAGTAAAACTTAATAGAATATAATAAAATGAATAATAATATTATCTAGAATAGCTCAGATTTTGTTTATATTCATATTGTTGGATTCGCCTTTTTGAAACAGATGAAGCGCAAAGATGAGTCCCAAAAATTTCAGCTAAATCTTGACATGGAATTTATGAAGGAAAAGACAATATTGTTTAGGTCTCTGAGAGCTTTCTCGTGTCAGCCCTAAAGGCCATCTCACATTAAACGTGAGAACTGTTGCATTTAGATATGAAGACGTATTAGGAGTTGATTTATATGCTTGGATGACTGGAGAATCATTCCCTGTTTGGAAATGATTCTCTGCTTCTATGTAGAGAATCATTTTTACCTTTCTTCGAACCAAGCAGAATGGTAAAACGGCCACAAAGAATTTCAGCTGCAATAAATGATGAACATGGGATCTTTTCAGAACGACCCAGTATTCAAATTACGAAGAGAAAGCTATGCCATTGTTTCTAAAAGCAGGCTTGTAAGTTTTGTGATGTGAGGAAATTTGTTTTCCTTCTCTTTTATTATATTTTTTTATATAAGTATTATCTAGTTCGGAGAGAGAGAGATCTTCTAGCCGCTGTGCTCCAGGTAGATGTTGCAAAAATGTTTCACCTTATTAAATAAGCAGGAATGAAAATATTTGTAATTTTTATTCAAACCCTTTGAATGTTAGAGAAATGCCAGAGCATGTTTAGAAGTGCTAAATTAGTTAAAGCTAGCGTGTCCTTAACTTTTGTATTAATTTAGTGGCGCGTGACTTCGGAAACCCTTTTCAAGGTAGCTGATTGCAGCGTCTAGAAACAGCAGCCGTAGCAGACACAAGTCTAATTGCTTGTTTACATCCAACTTAAGGTAGTTATCGGAGAGATTATTGGTGTTTCTGGTTCATTAGCTGTCATTCTGTAGCTGTGTTTGTTCTACCCACTACATACCATTAAAGGTATTTCCAACCGAACGAGGCCTCCACTTCCTTTTAAGCGCTGCTGTTTCCAGAGCTTAGATTGCTGCCTTGGGGTTGCTTCGAGTCACGAATTAAGTTCAGAGCGGTTAATATGGCTGGACTCTTGCTTATAGGCAGTTTATCTTTGTTTCAGGGTTTTGTACGGGAACCAGATTACCGATCTGCCTGAGGGGATCTTCAAAGGCCTCACGTCATTACAACTGCTGTGAGTATATTTCTACCTTTCACCGTAATTACTTGTTTGCTCAAGTTACAGATAGACGGTTTTGGCATTGGAAGGGAAATCTCGTGCACCAAATTGGACGGACGCGGAGTTTGTTGAACGCCAAATGATGATTTTCTTGAAGGAGTTTTGCACACGTATTTGGGCACCGTTTACTTAGCTATTTGCTTATTGATTTTAATTTCAGTTAGGAGGAGTAGTTTAACGACTTCTTCACGCAGAAAAATCTCCCTCACACGCAAAGAGAAGGGAAAAATGTCTTGTTGCGTCACTGACTACGCAAGGATGTACAGAACTGAAAATTCGCTTGCCAACTTTTAAAAGTACAATTTTCTTGTTCAAAATTCAAATTCGTGTCACTGTTTTAGCATGTAATTGTATCCGAAATTATTTTACGGACGAAAGAATTCTCGTATACTGTTTAAAGTCCCACAAGACAAAATTGCTCATTTTAAATGACTGTCGACTGGAGATTTCTCTGATAATTATCCTGAAACCAATTTCTGCTTAGATGGTGTAATTTGAAACAGAAGCGCATTTTTGAGATTGGTTACATGAGAATATAATCACTCGGACGCCTCAGTTTGTGTGGGTGCATCCTTATCCGGAGGAAGAAAATGAGTAAATGGAATATTAGCTTACACACACACGCACGCACGCACGCACACACACACACACTCTTACTAAATTTTTAGTCGATTCTTGCATTATCAGCTAAATCGAGCAAAAGTTTGTATTCTGCCACATTAAAGCTTAGTTAATATTTAATCTGCTTCTTTTTTATATATATAAAATGCCAAGGATGTGTTTGAATAATGTAAACTTTTCTAAAAACAAAACAAAACTGCTATTAACAGAAATGATTCGAATAGTGGTAGCGCCATTTGAACTGCAAATACGTTCTTTTGGCGCAACCGCGTCATGCGCAAGAATGGATTTTTTTTCCCTTGTGCGCAATTAAAGTCTGTATTGTTCGTTTCACATTAACCTTAAAAAAATTACTATTAAATTTTAATCCGTAAAGAATTGTATCTTTAGTTGTTTATTTATGTTTATTCAGTTTGTTGCCAGAATGCTTAAGCACCTATTAGATTGCTCTTTTTTTTTTTGTCCATTACCATCATACCTAGTGCAAATTCAACTGAGAAATTTGTATTTGAGATTTGTGGAGTTCAAACAATTTTGAGCTTAAATAAGAGACCATTTTGAATTGAATTATATGAAATGAATCATGGGATGGACATCATACTCTTGGAGGGTAACGGATGTCAATGCTGTAGCCAATGAAGTTCTAACTGAGGCTCGGCTATTGCTGTTACCCTCCTGCCATGATCACAGCTTTAATAGCTTAATAACACCTTATCCCTACACTGTCCTCTACAGATAACGGGGAAGATGAAAAGCATTCTTGCTTCGCCCCTTTAAGCCAGTCCTTATAAGGACTATAAGGATGAATCATATGAATGAATTATATGAAATTCAAATGAATCATTTGAAATGATTGTCTCAGATCATTTCAAACTTTACTTATTCTTTTCCTAAATTTAAGATATTGTGATGAGATCATTCCGGAGTACTTTTTATTTTAAAAATATGAAAACCACACGATTTATTCAGTATACAAGACTGGCGTAACTAAAGATGTAAAACACCCATGGAGTGAAGAGATTGGTTTGAAGAAACTTATCTGGTGATTGAAGAGGAGGAGAAAGAAGATTGGAAAACTCAATCATTTACTCACAGACCAGATATACATATAAAAACAATTTTAGGAGAGGAAAAGTCTAACAAATCCTTTTATTTTTTCCTTTTCTTAATAAAGTTGAAGAAGAAGAAAATACTTCAAGAAGACATCTAGTTACAAGGCGGAACATAACTTTAGGTCATCGAAAGAATTTGCATTTCCATTCACATGAGCTTATAAACATTGGAAATGAGACAAGCGGAAGAAAATTATAATGTCTCAACTAGAAGCAGTTTGTCACAAATTAAATATTCACTCTTTCTGTGTCCTGAGTTCATGTTATGCTTACAACAATTTTCTGTGTTGAACCTGACAGCTTAATTAAGTCTAATAACACATACAGGTGAGAGATGCGTATTCGCCTGTATGGAGGGAGGTTAAAAGTGTGTTGTAGGTGCACACTTATAATGACACCTAGTAGAAATTTCTGAAAAATGGCGTGCTACCTCTTGAAAAATATGCTATTTATAGTCATTATGTTCAACATTTCGTGGGCACGCTAGTCTTCGCGAGGAGGGAAAAAAAAACGTGATGTGTCGCATGAGAGTTCGGGAAACAGGCCTCTGCGAGCCCTCGATTTCGCCCATGGAAAACACTCAGTTTAGTAAGCGAAGCGTGAAACAAGAATGTCATTTCCAGCCATGTGTTCATTATCGGTCGGTCAGCGTCTCCAGGGACGCTAAGTGTTGCTGTTAATAATTGCGTGCAACATTATAACCCTGTCTATCTCAAAATCTGGAAACTATTAAGAGTCACGCGGATAAATTGCGTGTGATAAAGTAGCAAATCCCCCCCATTCAGTCAACTCCCGCTTTGGGGGGAGGGAGGAGATCCAATAAGTTAACCGACAAGGAAGTGACGTAGTAATGACATCTTCACAAACAACGCAAGGCCAAATTTACGCCATGTTCCCCCTTGATAACGTGCTACCAGTTGGGTGTTTTGACAGCTATACTGAGGAAGATACCATGTTTCCGAACATTTGCCGTTTGCCTTTCTTTCCCCCCCATATTTTTTTCCCCAACCCCGTAATTGGAGCGAGACAAAAATAGCTGCGGGATGGCAAGTTGAAGGAAGCTCTGGAAAAAGCTTCTCATTCCTTCAGTGGCGAGAGTGATTAAGGAGGGGTTATGGCACATGTCAGCTTCTCGTAATGACAACGGGGCCTTAAACCCCTCTAAGTACAAGGGCAGGTGCTTATTTCGATAATCAGAGCCCACGACAAAAAGGAACAAGTCAGTCGAGAATCCCATTATGACATTATTACATTTCCACATGCAAGCGGGCTAAGTAGGAGTTTTTGGTCGGCAAGCAAATGGCACGAGCACAAATCATACCCCTGCTCAGAGGCAGTAATGAGAATGGAGAGAGAGGAGGGAGGGAGGTTTTTTTTTTTTTTTTTTTGACGTATGCCATGGGTGTGGCTGCCGAGCGCGAGGGTTGCGAAATGGGGCCATTTGTGGGAAATGAATGTTCCACCTCGGAAGAGATCTTGAGTGGAAGTTGTCTGCTCCATTTAGTTGTGTTCGCTGTTACGTCTGCTTACTTGGAAGGAATCGCCGCACACCTTTCTCGATAAACTGCAAATTTTTATGGCCGAAGGTAGAAAATCGAATACCAGTCTGTGGCTTGTTAAAGAACTGGAACATGCGTTGATCAACAGGAAGTGTACACTTTAATCTTTCAAAATATGACATTTCTGTATGTAGTCTTTAATTATCCCAGTTTGATATCCATTTTAAATATCTTGGATATCTTTTGGAACCATCAATGTGTTTTAACAACTGCACAATCTCAGTTCCAAATAACGAAACAGCAGTTAGCGTACAAGATGAAAGATAAGTAAAAGTGTTGCTCTGATGGGAGTTGACATCTCACAGTTTCATCATATAGGTTTACTTGAAACTATTCAGGTGACCCCCTTCATTCACGTCGAAATCTTAAGTTGAAAAAAGAAAAGCGCTATCTCTCTTATCCTCGTTTTGCTCCTCCTTCCTAGCCAGAGACTGTTTCGTATAAGAGTCTTCTGGATCATTTCAAACCAATCTCTTTCTCCCCCCCCCCTGCACAAATTCTGCTGACTTGTTCCTCCGGAGAATGTACCTTAGAAATCAATCATAAGAAAGTTACGTATGTTGCTATGGTTTCGAAAGAGAGAGTCCACACCACACGATCGCCAATCTAGACGGGGTGATGAGGGGGGGGGGGGCGGAAATCCTGTATGTTACTGCGAGACGAAGGACTGTGTGGCTTGCCAAACATGACAAATGAGTGCGTTAGTGGAAGGTGACGCCGAGCTATTCGCAGTCGTGAAGAACGCTGCCTCATTACTGTCTAATCAGCCCGAGCTCCTGGAGCTATTGAAACTACCTGAAACCCGAGAGATAGAGAGACGAGCTTTTGTTAAGCGAAGAGAAACTAGAAAAGAATGCCATAATCTGGGGCCAGATTTGGCACCTACGTGTTGGATGCCCCTGCTAGTGGCATCTGGTGTCTAAATCAGATCTTCTCCTGTCATTCAACTTGATTCATGGCTTATTGCTTTCTTCTTCTGCTATTTCTATTTCTCTTTCACCGCCTCCTCCGCATCTTGTTATGCACGTGTCACAGGGCGATTAATCAATGGATAACCAAGCAATGCTGACTTTTTTTTTTTTTAATATCCAATGAAGCGTTTCGTTTCACTAAGGATGAAATGGTGGGGATGCTATGTTTTATAACAAAAGCGTGCAACATTCACACGAGGATGAAGTCTCTTCTGAGAGAACGCAAATTTTCGTTGGACACCTGTGGAAAGAAGTAATCGCGAGCATTTACAGCCACCCTCCTTTACCCAATTAACGACGGTCTTGGATTTGTAATTGAATCTAGAGCACAAGTGAGTGCCGCCAAATTATATCATGTAATGTATTTACATTTATCTACATTAAATACTTGTATTCACAAGCACTGATTTAGAACCAGTGTATGTATTACGAGAAACACGAGTGTGAAAATATTTGAAAATATTCTCGTTTTGGGATGATCACTTAATGGCATAAACGATCTATGATTTAAAAAAAAATGACAATTGACATTTATGTCTTTAGGAGTGAAGCAAGATGCTTTTCATATTCCCCGCTATCTGTTGTGGTTACAGTGAGGGTAAAATTTATGAGCAGTTTGCTCGCCCTGAATGGACATGGAGATTATGCATCGCTATAGGAGGCTAATATAGCTTTTGGTCTTCTATATTTGAATATGTCCGTTGCCTCGTATGCTGCAGCTTGCTGAACCAAATCGTTGGCGGATGTGGACGTCTTTAGGAAAAACTTGGATGCTAAGGATTGTAGAAAAGAGAAAATATAAGGAATATTTGTATCTCTATGAAGTTGATTGTTTCTAACATACCACGGGGCGTTCAGAATCATTCTCAAGCACTTGTTCTGCACTCGTTGTATCTTGATAATGCTAGTATTAGAGGTGTGGCTCCAGGCTGGAGAGGCATAGGTGATTATAGGACGAATCATCATCTGGTATAGCTACAATTTGATTCTGTTGCTGAGCTTGCTATTTCTATTAATTAGCGGATAGATCTGAGCTATGGCTTTAGATGCCTTTGTGCACGTAGACTTGATGTGTTGGTTGAAAGATAGCTTTTTGTCGAGAATTACACCCAGGTAATTTGTTTCTGTCTGCCAGGGAATTTTAGTATTGAATAGTAACACATTTCCTGCAGGAGACATTGGCCTTTTTGAGAAAAGAACGGCTGAGCTTTTCTGGGGGTTGACTTCCAATCTCCATTTGGAGAACCAACCCTCCAGCTTTGAAGGTTTACTTGAAGCTTTCTGGTAACGAAATGAGTTTTGAGAGATCTGGTTAGTATTGCTGTATTGTCCGCATACAAGGCCAAAAAGGAAAACATCGGATTGTGCGGGATGTCCGACATGTATACAGAAAACAGCAATGGAGCCAGTAGGGATCCCTGCGGCATTCCAGCAAAGATATGGCGCTGGGAACGATGTAGAACCGTTGATGTTTACTTGCATTGATCTATTCTGAAGATATGAATGGATTAGATGAACCATTTTTAGTGAGGTACCGGCTGAGATAAGTTTGTGTAGGAGTCCAAAATGCCAGATTTTGTCAAATGCTTTGGATAGGTCTAGGAAAACAGCTCCTGTGTACTGGCGCCAGTTATAGCTGATGGTAATGTATTCCACAATTCTGTGGATTTGCTGGGTAGTACTATGGTGTTGCCGAAAACCAAACTGTTCTTTAGGGAGGATGTTTAGGTCATTTACTGAGGTTTGGAGTCGTGAGAGGATGACCTTCTCTGCATCCTTACCCAGATTAGAGATAAGACTGATTGGACGATAATTTTGCGGTAGGTGTGGGTCTTTGCCTGACTTATGTATAGGAATTACATCAGCCAGTTTCCAGGTGGAAGGAAAATAGTGAAATATTAAGATTGCATTTATTATACTGGTCAGGTGCACTACAGCTTTCCGAGGCAGCAGCTTGATCACCCTGTTTGAGATACCGTCTGGTCCAGGAGCTTTATTGTTCTTAAGTTTTTTAATAATATCATATAATTCAACAGGTGATGTGGGTGCAATATGGTCAGCGCTGGTATCTGGGAGATTTAAAGCGTGTCTGACCTGTCTGTGGATTTTGTACAAGTGATTGAAATCTAAGTTGTTATAAGAGGGTTTGCACTGCTCCTCTAGATTCTTTTGTGTAGCTTCTGCCTTATCTACATCTGTGTGAACTAAGCCCTGGTTTGAGATTATGGGGGAGGGAACTGTTTTTATTTCTGATGTTTCTCAGTAACCCCCAGATAGAGTGATCAATAGGTGAGATAGAGGATAACGTTTTATCCCAAACTTGGTTTCTATGAGTTTTAAGTGCATCTCTTACTGCCCCATTTATCCTGTTTAGAGCTGTTTTATCTTGTGGTGCACGCGTGTTACGGAATCTTTTCCTAGCTCTGTTTTTGTCTCTGATCAAGTTCATGATCTTTTCAGGCAAACAATCTGGCTTGCGGGCAGATTTGTAGGAGGTAGCTACCGTTATTGCAGAATTAATTTGTTGTGTGAGATTTGTAACTGCAGTTTCTACTTCTTCTTTTGTGCGTATGTGAGGAATAGGTCCAATATAATCCTTGAGTGCTGTTAACAGTCTTTCCCATGCTATGTAGGAGTGAGAAGGAGGACACAGGTATTCTTGATTTTCCAGCTGTAGTAGAATTGGATTGTGATCGGATGATAGTTCATCCATAGATATGATACTGTATCGAAGTTTTATATCCTGCAGGATAGCTATATCCAGGATATCAGCAGTGCCAAACGTACTGAGATGAGTTGGTTCGGTGGGGCCCCGCCACAACAGCGTTGCTTGATCCTAAGTAATTGGAAAGGATGCAACCATTCTTGTTTGTGGTTGTGCATTTCCACGCAGGGTTCTTGGAATTCAGATCCCCGGTAATAATGGTGGGCTCTCTGATGCATATGATGGCATTTAGGTCAGAGTGAAGTAGAGATTTTTGGGGAGCGTTGTAAGCTGAGTAGATTTTCAGTTTTCCAGTGGAGCTGGCGACTACTTCTACGCATATGATTTCAAGGTTAGTGGTTGAAGGATTGCTCACAGAGTGGTGCTTAATATAGTTTTTAATGAATATGGCAGTCCCACCGCCTCTGTAGAGTAGTCTGTCATTTCTGTATAGGTGATAGCCCCTTATTGTAGGACTGTCTGAGGGTCTTAAATTTGTTTCACTGATTAATATAACTTCTGGTTGATACCTATGTGATTCGGAGTTCCAGAATTTTGTTTTTATGACCATTTGCGTTCCAAGCAACTATCTGAAGTGATGCTGGAATGAGTTTGTTACTATTCATTTATGAGCGCTGTGAGGATGACCTGAGTTTCACGAAGAAATCTTTTAGTGGAGGTTGCAGTAGGTTTGACAGGCTGAAATCTTGTAGCATGTTTGCTAGTGAGGCCGTAATAACAGCTGTTAGGTTTTTAGGTGCTGTTGGTTGATTTTGTTCTGGTATTGGTCTATTTGTACGGGTCACATCGGCATAACTTCTTGTTTGCTTTTGGGTGTCTCTATTTTTGGAGATTTCCGACTGTGGCCGCTGAGTCTCCGGTTTTGATGCCTGAGCTTCTGGAGTTCTTATACTGTAGGGGGAGGGTTGATTGACCGCCTCCATCCCTCTGTTCTTTGGTTGCTGAGTACATCCTTTTTAGTTCGCAGGATGAGGGCCACCGCAGTTGGCACATTTGGCCGAGGTGGTCCTCGGCTGTGTGCAGGTATTGGTTGGGTGGCTGTCCCCACATTTCAAACATCTATATTCTGCTCTACATAGATTTTGGGCATGGCCAAACTTCTGCCACCTGCGGCACTGCCCAGAAGATGATCTTTTCCGGAGTGGTTCTAGTGTGACGATGAGTCCACAGACTGTTTTTAGGCTATAGATATTCTTGTAAATTTTATGAATCTCTACCAGGACTAATGGCATAAGAGTCTTGTCTGCTTTGTAAATTTTTCTGACCTCGACTGGAGGCAGGTCCTGAGAATTAGGGTCAGCAGCTATTTCTACTGTGTCAATGTCTTCACAGATTCCGCGAAGGACCACTTTTAAGTTTTTTTCCGAGCTGAGCGCAAAGGTATGATACTGGATGCCTCTATCGTCCAGTTCTTTGGTCAACCTTCTATAGTCTGTCACTGTTGCTGGCTGTATCTTTATGCCTTCATCCATGTTTTTAGCCTTAATGAAGCCAATGTGCAGATTGGACATTGTGGATCTTAAAGCTGCCCATTTCAGCTTTTCTCTAAGGATGATCGGAGGCACCTTTTGTTTGGGAGAAATAGCGGCGTCCGAACTCTGAGAATCCTGTTCCATTTCGTTGTCATTGTACGGTTCTTCTGTTGTTCTTCGCTTTTTGCGTGCACGCACGTCTACAAAGTCTGAAGGAGTATAAGGCACCGATTCTGACTGATCTTCTGCGACAACGTCAGTGATACTTTCCGGGGAAACGTGTCGTCAAGTTGCACTTTTCCCTGCCAATTGTTGTTAAGTAGTTCACCTAGTCTATAAATTCTCTATATACCTCCTCAAATATTGTTTCATTTAGCTGTTTTTCCATGACTATCAATGTGAAGTATCTAAAGTTGATATTAAAAAAAAAAAAAAAAAAAAACGCTTACCGTGCAGTTGTAATCTTACCGGCACTGCTGCAGGACTCTGAACTGATTCAAAAATTGCATGATCTTCAAGACACATAGTGTAATAAACGCACCACAATTCCAAAACTGACAAGTCGATTCTCCATCTTAAAATCACTACCTTCGACTAATGAAATGCGCTTTTCATTGGTCATTAAAAAAAAAAAAAGTATTGTAATTATCTATAATATATAAAAATATATATAAAATATATCTTGTTCACAAATTACAACGCTATATTTTTAAAAAATATAAAATATATAATTAATGCTATGTGCAGTTTATCTTGAAAATTTTTATTATTTAAAAAGAATGCATTCTCGATTAACGTTTACTGATGTTAATGAAATTGTCCACATATTGAAAATCTAGGTTGCATAACGGTATTGACACTTAATTATCTATAATGTTAGTTTCTGCTTAATAGTATTTAAATACATTAAAACATAATTCTGGTTTCATGAGTTCAATTGCGTTCAAAATAGTAAAATGTTTACTGTCATCTATTGAATAGATTACATAAATAAAGGTAATCTTCCTTCGTTTTTTTTTACGAATGTTACGTGTTTCACTATTTAAACATCCTAAACAGTAAATAAAAGTAAAATTAAAAATGCTACACAAAACCTCGAAAATAGAATCAAATCAACTACACTTACACAATACCCAGTGAAATGTATTCGTTTCGAAAAAGTATAGCGCATGCGCATTACTACCTTTTGTTACAATTCTTACGGCTGTTAGACTAAATATTCATGTCCGAAGATTTTATCTCGGTTATGATTTTTTTTTTTTTACATAATTATTGCGAAGTTACATATGAGGATTACAAGAGTGACGGGGGAAGGACGAAAACTAAAGTTTTAATCCATATGTACATTTAAAATTATTTTTATTCGGTATAGCTTTATTATATGCACTTCAATATTCACAAGTTGAAAATTATAATTTTTTATAAAAATATAAAAAATTAGTGCGAATTATTTTATTTTATTTTATTTATTTATTTATTTTGTTCTCTGATTTCTTTTATTAAGTATTCATATATCTACTTTTCACAGTAATTTATTTTCCTATATTAAAATTAAATATTTAGATTTCGATATCAAGTATAATGTTTGTTTCTATATTTGTTTCTGTATATGTTATCGACTGTTATTGAATATCATTATCATGCTTGTCAAAGATTTAGGCTTAGAGTGGCCTGTTCCTGCCTTAGAAGTCCATCGTTGAACCATCTGTTTAAGAGGACGCCCTGGTTTTCTTTGTCCTAATGGTTTGTAATTTAAGCGTTATTTTGGTAATCTTTGTTTTCACCCTTTCAACGTGTTCCATCCGTTTATGTTTATATTTTTTAATTTTTCTATTAATGATTCCTGGTTTAATTCTTTCATAATTTCTTCATTTCTTTTGTGATCGAATAGAGCAGTGCTTCCCAAACTTCTGGATGTCAGGGCCCTCTTTAGAAAAATTAAAATATTTCACGGCCCCCACCCCCTCGAAAAAAATCGTAATATAGACATATATTATTATAATATTTATTGTATTTATATTCAATACAAAACATACACAGCGAATATTGAAAAATTTAAATGCAAATGTTACATTTTTAGCATCTTACATGCACATTTGACATGCCACATTATCTCATATTTTTATACAGATAGATATATTGTTATTGTATATTTGCAGTACAAGCACATGAAACGTTAAACGATTAATAATAAAGAAAGAATTAAAAACATAAAAGAAGTTTAATAACAATTTAATGCGATGGATGTGTTTCAATATTGCTACACAAAAAGTCAGTATCAGGTGAAATATTTGAAAATGCAATTCTCAGATTTCTGCTATGAAATGAAACTTGTATGAATAACCATATATTTACTAATATTCATTAAGCGCCGAAATAAGCAGGAAGCAAAATTTGTGAACCCGCACACCAATGTGTAATTTTTTTCTATTAAAATATAAAAAATAACAAAAAATAAATAATAAAAATGAAATACGTTTCTTGAACTAGGTTAGGTTTAAATATAGTTAATTGCACTTGTTATTTATTGTTATTCCTGTTATTTTTAAATATTTCGCAATTTTTAGGTTTATATCTTTTTTTGTTTTCATATGTAATCATGCATCCTAGAATGTTAAATGAATTCATCTGTTAACAAAAAGGAGTATGTTTAAAGTTCACAGTAGGAGAGAGTTTAATACCTTGATGGAAATTTTTATTCCATTTTATTATTATGTCATTTAGTTAAATATTAAGAAGAGTTGCTAAGAGGGATATCCCTGTCGGACCCCTTGGTTTATCTCTCTAGTAAATGATAGCTCATGATTTAATGTTATTTGTATTTGATTATTTTCATATATACTTATGATAGCTTTTAGGATACTATTTGGTATTTGTCTTTCTTTTAATATGTTAAATAAATTGCTTCTTTTAACTTTGTCAAATGCTTTTTCAAAGTCAATAAATGCAGTCTATACATGCTCGTCCTTTTCAAAATCCATTCTGTACTTCTAAAATAAAGTTTTCAGAATCTTTTACTAGTTGGTTATTTAAAATTCTGCTGTATATTTTGTAACAGGAATTTAGAATGCTTCTATAATTTTACCTCTATAATTATACCTCTATTCTAAAATTATACTTCTATAATTTTAGGGTCATCTCTACTACCTTCTTTAAAGACAGGGATCACAACTGCTTTTTTTCATTCTATTGGCCGGTTACTTGTTGAATAGATTTATTTGAAAAAAATAACAGGAGTCTTTCTTTGAACCTTATTCTTGCATATTTATATAATTCTGAACCTAACTTATCTTCTCCAGGTGATTTTCCATTTCTTTCAGGCTAATTTCTAATTCTTCTTTAGTTATTTCCTTTTCATTTTCATTAAATGTTTGCCAGTTATCTTTTTTAAATATTTATCTGTCCACAATTCTGTATCGAAATTCAGAAATTCTTCTAATTTCAATTCGGTGTTTAATTTTACGTTTTCTTTAGTATCCATACTTCAATGTTTCAAAATCTTATATACATTGGGCCTTATTTTATATAAATTATGTTCTAAATTGGAAACAAATTTGTTCCATGATTCTCTGTGTTTTTTTCTGAATTCCCTTTCAGCTATGGCTCTTAATCTTTTATATTCTATTTCATCTTCTAATCTTTTGCTGCTTAACCATTTACGATATGTTTCTTTTTTAATTTTGATTATTTCTTTGATTGTCGTCCCATATCTTCAGTTTTTTTTCTTTTTATTGAATTTTTTGGTATTTTCTAAGCTTTCATTTGCTGCTGTATTTAGTATCGTTTTTCATTTTTATATTTTCTATTTCTATTTCTTCATTTTGTTTTATTTTACCTAAATATTGGTTAATTCTTTGTTCATATAGCCATTGTATATTTGTGTCATTTAATAATCTAGTTTTATAAACACATGTTTTAATTTTTCTTTCTGTTCTTGTTATTTGTAGCCATTTAGGTGATAATTTTATTTTAACGAGGAAGTGGTCACTACTTATTTCATATCCTCTGTGAACTCTAGCATCTAAGAGAACGTTGATGTCTTTTCATTTAAGATAAAGTAATCTAATATTGATTTCCATCCTCTTGCTTCCCAAGTATATTTAATCTTTGTTTATAGAAAAAATTCACTATTTTAAGGTTATTATAAACTACAAAGTTGATAATTTTTTTTCCATTCCTGTTTAGAGTATGTTCTCCATGTATTCCTATATTATTATTAATTTTCGTGTTTCCAATTCTTGCATTTAAATCTCCTGCTAAAATTACATAATCATTTTTATTTATTTTATTATATATGTTTTGTAGCTGATTATAAAAATCAATATTATCCTGTTCTCTTCCTTCTTCTGGGGCATATAAACCAATTATTGCTAAATAACGTCTATCTATTTTTGTTCTAGCTTCTATTATTCGTTCATTCCATAATTTATAATATTTTAACTGTTTTGAAAAGGAATTATGAATCCAAATCATAACACCTGCTTGTTCTCTTTGGTCCCTGTCAATTCCACTATATATTACATTAAAATTTTCAGTTCTCATGGTTCCTTTTAATTTCTTTTTTGTTTCAGTGATTACTGCTATTTTAAAATTTCTTTCATTTAATATTTGGTCTAATTTTATTTCTTTATATGCTATTCCTCTTACGTTCCAGTTTTCTGTATCTATTACATTTTGTCGTTTCTATTTTCGTTTTACCTTTTCCATTCCAGGGTTGTTATTGAATATACATTCGGATAACTAGCTTTCGATATCAAGTATAATATTTTTCTATATATCACCCAACAATATTGTTTAGTGGCAACTCGCCGCTATAAATGTATTTGTGGTAGGCGAAAATATGTTTCATTTCACAGTGGCACTATATAAGAAAAGTTTTGGCCAGTCACTGCTGGTCGTGAGGGATGAACTCTGCCTCACTTAGGACATTCCGTCGTGTGTCTGCTCCACCATTTCTCATTGCTGGCCACGCTATCTTCACTGCTCATAGAGAGATGGTGATTTATGGACTTCTGAGATCTCTGTCCCTGGCTTGACAGTTCCTCGCACCTCTAATATTACCCGCCAACATCAGCCAATATTTCTTGCAGCGATAGCCCCTCCCCTTCTCGTTCACGGCATCTTCTCCCCCCCCCCTTATACCAACACGTCGGTAACAAGGTGTGGTTCGCCGATTTTAAAGTTTATTAAAACGGTATTAGAATCGGATTTTCTCGGACAGGATGAATAATGAAGTAGACTATAATGAGGCGATAACTAAGCGACACAAGTTACTAAACAGGCGATGACAGCGCCCTCTGTTTCATTACATGTTTTATAAGAAATCGCGGCAGAGTACTTGGAGTGTAACAAAAATTAAAAAAAAAATCTATAATGGATGACTTACCAAGAAATTTTAGGAAAGCATTTTGTACAATTATAATTACAATAATAGATTTTGGGAATAACTTTAGATGACATTTCGTTCTGCATAAGGATATACAAAAATCACTTCTGTTATATGCATTCATATTCTCCTGGGCGGTTTGCCTGTTTTTGAGGGATGAAAAATCAGAATTTCCGGGAGGAAAAAATCCTGCTAACGCACCTTCAGTTGTGAAAAGCCATAATAAAGGTTCCTTGCCTTTGGGATTCGAACCCAGGCCGTTCTAGTCAAAGGGCATCGTCATAATGGACTGAGATACGAAGGCTCCATTTCCTGCTAACCAACAATAAAATGGTTTACAGGTTTTTACGATCTTTCGTGTGTGGGAATTTTTTTTCTAATTTGTGTCAGGAGGATCTATAGCTCTACGAATGCTCTCATCCGTTCCTTTTCGTCCATCCTTTTTATATTTTGCTTATTCGTGGTTATATCGACATCTCGGTTCTCACTGCTCCCCTTTATCGATTTTCTCCCTCCCTCACCTCATCCTCGGATCTCCGTCCCCTCTTGAAACCTCTCGCGACTGGCTACTAAATAATTGTCATTTCCGGATTGAATGGAACCTCCTCACCCCCCACCCCCTCTCAATAAACAAAAGTGGAGAATTTGTGTCCGTGACGTCATCGGTACTTAGGTCATGTGACGATTATTGAAACACTAAAGTGAGCTTGTGACACACACGCGGGAACATCAATAAAGCCAATGAACTTTGTTATAAATAGCAAACACTCCGAGAAAAAGAGGAGGAGAGACTCGATATAGATTCAATTGCATGGCACATAAGCTCTCCAATAATTTATTTCTCTAGATAGATATACAGATAGATAGAAGGAAAGACTGCAGAGCAACAAATGATGATATCAGAAAAATCCGAGTGTCAGAGAGAGATCTTCTCCATTAACTTTTATTGTTCGAAATTTGTCTTGACTTTTCCACCGGATGTGTTGTTACTTTAAGTGTCCTATCGATCATAAATTCTTTGATCCTCTGCGAACAGTCGACCCAAACATTCTTCATTGCGTACTACTTCCTCAATCCCTCTATTACTCTTTAAACATTAAATGGTACCCATTCTCCAGACGACGATACTTCTCTATTATCTTTTGTGATTGCCGGAAAGCTTCCTTCCCCCAACCCATCGTGGTCACGAGCCTCAACAGAGAACAGTGCCATCTCGGAGTCCTCTGCGATACAGGCACTCGACGCTATGCTTGAGCAGGTAGCCAATGGTGCGTGATAACAGGGAACAGGCAAGTTTTTCGCTCCCCTTTTTGATGCGATGGCGACTCAAGAGACGTGGATCGGATGAGAAAGAAGACGGTTTCTTCAAATGTAAGTAAATATTTTCATTTCGGTTTTGCAGTAGATCCCATATTGGCGGTGTTTATAGACTTAGAGCTTTTCGATTGACTGTTCAAGTTTTTATTTTTATCTATTTATTTCATGCTCTGAAATTAACTTCTCGGGTTAAACTGTGCATGGGTTGCGTTACCAGAAGTCAGTTGCACAAAAGAAAAATTTGTAACTTCATAAAAACCAAAAAGAAATGGGGAAAAAAATCAGAAATAAATCCCCAGATACTGTTTGCATATATTATTATGAATAAGAACTGCCAGACTATGTATAAAAGTTGGAATCAACATGTGCGAACCATCTCGTATGTTAACCTATTTAAAACAAGTACAAGTCAGAGTCTCTTTCTGTTCATTCGTCTGTTTCCAGTGTGAACTGTGTTTCCTAAAATAATAAACATGTTAGCAGGCAAAATACGTAACTTCATATTAACGTGCATACTTATGTGACTAACATCTGAATCGTGTTTACAATCCAGATAGTATAATGACCTAAGCATTGGTGTCATTTCCTGTGAACCAGGACTTAGATATCACGTCTGCCTTGCATCATCAAGAACATCCACTTCTCTATTCCAAAGTAATGTTCTTATTAAATGAATTCTTGGTCGGAGTAATTTGTGATAAAAATAGAAAAAAGTCCTGACAGTCGTGAAAAGGCAGATTTTCAGACCTTAATGAGAACAGTCTAGAACGCTTTCTTGATTTACTGTTGCAGCTTAAATTTTTGACATTTATTTCGGCCTCTTTCATGCTGATTATGGGGAGGATTTATAAAAACCATCTTTCTATAAATCACTGCTGCTGTTGTGCATAAAACTCGGGGATGGGGGGGTGCAACAGTTTAAACTTGCACTAATTAAAACTAAAACCAAGAATTCTACTTTAATCTTTCTTCAAGTCGGCTTTAATCTCTGCTCTTCTTTATTTCTATTCTTAAGTGCATAGACTCATTGAACCTGAATTGAGTTGTTTTTTTAACTAAAGGATTCCTTCGAGATTCGTTGATTTAAGACGTTGTTGGAAACTACGAAAAGTACTTTTATTTTCTTTTTTTTCATGGCTCGTGCAGAAATTATATAAATATTTATCTCAAGATAAATTTTTCCTAATTAATTGGTAACAATATTTAGTAATTTTTATGTTCTGCCCTCAAGCAGTATTTTTGCGGATGTCTTTATATTTCATCATTAGCATTTTGAGTATTTAGAATGGTTTTATCCCTTGTATTACTTATTTTATATGCTTGAATACAATAAACAATACATAAAGTATATAACCGTTATTTATTCGCAGGTTACTGAATGCCAACAAGATCGTCTGTGTACGGAAAGACACCTTTACGGATCTTCCCAATCTAAATTTGCTGTAAGTATTCCGATTATCCTTTTTTTTTTTTTTTTTTTAATATTTTCGTAAATAAACATGCACGTCTGAAGTTTTTCATATATTGATAAGAAGACGAAAGGGTCGTTCACAGGAAGGAGAAAGTGGTGTATCTTAAGTGAGGGTTGTAAGACGTTTTGTGCCAACGCCGAACTCCTGTGTCAGCCGCCTATACGCTTCTGATTGTAGTAGAAATGGAGGGGCTTCCAATGACACGTTCTGAAGAGACAACAATCTTTTCTGGAGGAGCGCTGCACCTCACAAGAGGTTCTCTGTCAACCGATGACAATGGGATTGCCATGGTGACAGTCCGCTGCTTTGCGGTGGCTCCACCAACGTCAGTAATTGAGCGAGTCTTTTTTTTCCTTCTTCTTCCGTTGTTGATAGTTTATTTATCAAGCTCAAGTATCCTGTCGAGGCTGGTTTGCGAAAATTTCGCTACCCGATCGTCTGCTTCTAACCCCCCATGTCTTTCCCTCTCCATCTTCTGCACATGCGCAGATCGTTAGAAGCACTAGTAAACGTTTTTTTTCTTGGTATCCATTTTCTTTGATCTTTACTTTAGCAAGAAGAAATCCGAAACCCACTTTCCACACCGACCACTCTTTTTTTTTTTCCTCTTCTCTCTTTCGTAAATGCCCTACCTTCTAGAGAACCACAATGACTTAATGTTTCTGGTTGCTATGGTAGCCCCACTAGATCATCGCTGTGATGTCATTTATCCGCTGTGCTCTGGTAGTTTTGCTCAGAATTGCCGAATGAAATGATTAGTTGGTGCTGGTTAGATCTTCTGAAGATGGTTGGGTGCTCGTTTGTATGGGGAATGAAAAGGGGATTACTTCGTAGCGAAATATCTTTACGCATGAGCAGTTCATACACATTGGCTACCTTCTTTGTCATTGCTGTTCAAATTTTATTTTGATATACAAAACCTTTATTAACTCTGAACCCTGCGCAAATTTACTCTGATGTTATTCCGTATTAGATATCATATTACATTTCATAGAATCTGCTCCGAAACCACCTTTCCCATGATGAATACACACACACACACAGTGTATATATACACACACAATGTCTGTCTTCTACACACGCATATAATCGGGGGGGGGGGGGGAATTAAGTCACAAGAATAATTGCTCCCATTATATTTATATCTTTTATAAGATTCAAGAGTGCTTTAACTATTATTAATATAGGAATGAATAAGTTATTTTCACTATTTTAAACCGCTATAACTATTTAGGGTGAATTCAAAGGACAAGTTGGATAGTTATCCTTTGAACTCTAACTATGGATTCCTGTCAATTCATCTGTGACCTAAATAGTAAGCACCTGCTGCCTGACTCATATCTTGAGATTCATATTTCTAGTTAACTAACCTTCTCTTTTCTTCCTGATGATGTCCTTGTCACATTGGATGAAATAAGTTAGAGTTCTTAATAAATTCCATATTCTTCTATCCATATGCCAGCCGTGTACTCGTAAGTTAACAAAATGGCATCTTTAAAAATATGCAAAACTATCGGTCACTGATTCAGAGATATTTTTAATTGCCAGATAGTGTGTTGATGATGTTTGTTTCACTTGCAGGTCTCTCTACGACAACAACATCCAATCTCTGGCCAACGGTACCTTCTCCTCCCTCCACAACATCCAGACACTGTAAGTATGGAAATGTAAGTTTTGAATAAAATGCGCGGTATTATAATGAAAATGTTATTGTAAGAAATGCGAACGACTGCTGGTATTAAATCAAATTAATTGTTTTACCTGACTTACAACCATCGCTAATATCAGTCGTTTTATATTTTAGAAGAGCCGGTAGAAGGTTCTACTTTTAAAAGGTTCGTTACGATGAAACTCACTCCTTTTGGAATGACTTTAATCCCAACGAATGAAGTAAAAATTACTATTAATAATGAAGATCCAGTTTTGCCAAAATAACTCGAATTATTCAATTCCCCCCCCCCCCCAAGAATTGTTAATTCTTGAGGGGGAAAATATCGTTTTAGTGTTGCGTGACTTCAGGTCGTCCTCACACTTCCACTCCGAAGTTCTCCTTGTAGTATTGATTGTTTAGCCGTAGATTTCGACCACTTACCACACTTCGAAATTTATTATCGACCATTATTATTTTTCTCCTTCGAAATTTGCCACACGTAATATCCAAAACAAACTTCGCCTGGGTTACGATACCCCCTATAGAATTCAAATCCAAACAAACTCCTGTTGTCACTCCGCTAGCTACTTAAATTGTCAGCGAAGGTAGGAGAGATATCGCTACACTTAAACTGTTCCTGCGTCGGAGGGGCGGGGGGGGGGGGGCTGATAAGATTTATAACTCCGAGTCTCGTCAACATGTCTAACCCCACCAACGACGAGTCGTACGTTTTCACGGCCGTTGTCCGCCCACATGTAGGTATTCGGACCGCCACCGGAGTAGTTACGAGTGAATAGTTTAGTTTCCCAGGAGGGTTAAGTCGCCGTCGCGCAACGGCGTGCTTTCTCGTGTGTTGCATTTGCTGACGGTTAAGGACTCTCGTTACCGACCGTGCCAAGAGTTACGGTCATCGTCTGTCGACGGCCCCTCGCTGTACTAGCCACGAATATTGGACCTCGTGAAGTAGAGCGGCGTTTCGAAAGAAGCCGTGCGACAAAATTAGGACAGATGTCATTTCTGTCGCTTCAATCGGTCTACTACTGGGCGGAGCAAGATGCTCTCTCTTCATAAATGTCACCTTTGACCGATTCACGACCGTAACACCCAAGTTCACATAACCTTGTCGGCTGCTAATCTTCATGCCGAATGCCGTCCGTCTAGTGGCCTGTCTAATCACTGCAGTTGGCCAACGGGCATGTCAAAGCCTGCTCGGATACGAGAGGGGAGTTTGAGTTGCAACTGCATCTGTTTGTTTAAATAGCTGCCGAGTTAACGTGTTTCTCCCCTCCCTTAGCGATAGCGGCTTTACCGTGCGTGGATAAATACGGTAGTTAATACCTCGGAGAAAAAGCATCGCTATCGGAAGTTAGTTTTGTTTTGTGAATGCAGTTCTGACAAGACTCCCAGAAATCTTTGCTGAGAGCGATTCGCTGAATAATAAAACAGGTGTTTTTCTGTTTCTTGGAAATCATTATTTTTTGTTGATGGCACTACAGCAGGGATCCTACGACTCATCGCAGAACTTCACTCTATCCTTAAAATTCGTTTTTGTCAGCCGAACATTTATTTTTTTAAACTGACAATTTTAACTGAATTTTTGCACGGTTGAAATCAAACATGTTATGGACAGTGTTGTCACGTGTTCATCGAATGGAGAAGAGCTTAAATCATTCATTAAAAGCTTTCAAATCACTAAACGAAATTAAATTGCTAACTCTTTGGATGTAAGCACAAAATATGGCCGGAGGAATGATTATATATTTATTGAAAGCTGTGACAACTAACCAGTGGCGCACTCAGGAATTAATCTTGGGAGAGTGGGGGGGGGGGGGAGGCGAGTTGAGTAGACGATTTGAGAGTACACACTACGCATCGCATACGATTTATGACTGAGCGTCTGCAATGATCGCTAATTCATTAGTAGTATAGAAATAGAAGACACGACACAACATTAAAAAAAAAAAAATTAAGAAAAGATTTTTGAAAAATTTTCTAGTGTTTTTATTTTCCTTTTCCTTTGGGGGGGGGGGGGGGGCAGAGCCCTTGCCTCTCCTCTGGGTGCGCCACTACAACTAACACTCGAGAAGAAATTCTACCCCTTGAAGACAAAGATAGAATATTAAAAATCCAGGTAGGGGAATCATTAGTAATAATAACCCTAAATGAGATATTTTTGATTTCTGCTGAGACTTTTAAATCCTCCCTCCAATGAAATCATGCCGAGATGGGCTTGCTGTAGTTAAGGGAGCGGGGAGGGGAGAGATTCTTTAATAATGGCAACATGGAAGTCTTTAAATCTTACTGTTGTCTGGCTTTAAAAGTACTGGTAAAACTACTACTACTGTCTCAAGAAACAGCAAAATACGCGAAAAAAGAAATTGCACAACAGTAAATTAGGATAATGAATAAGGACCCTAATTGCATGAAGGTACAATTGCTGTTCTTGTTAACTACAACATGCTTCGCTGCTTCTACATCCGAAATTAACGATACAAAATCTATCGTAAGCTGCAAATACTTGCTTTATTCTCGACAGAAGAGAGCGAGATTAATCCTCTTATGTATTTAGATCAGTCATTCTTAATTATAATTTTCGTGTAAGAAATATTTTATTTTGTAAGAAATAATTACATCTTCAGTACCGTTAGAAATATACCACAAGAAAATTGATGAAGCGGCACATAATGAACGAGGTTTAGAATAACTACTCGATCATTTTTATGGTTTGGTTGTAAGTCACCTTTTTCAGTTGTTTACTGTGAAAACAGCTGAATCGATAAGTGCTAAGGGTCATGATGTTGAATCTTGTGTTTTGGCAGCTACAATTTGTTGCTTATGTCAGTCCGGATGCCGTAAATTAGACAAACTACACCTTAGGACCTCGCATTATTACTGGGAACACACGAAAAGCTACAAAATGTATCCAGTAGAGGGAACTCGGAGGCTGCAGTAACCTTAAATTCGATCCTGAACGTAATTGAAGAGTAATTAACAAGTCTTCGAAGCTTCTTGATAGGAATCATTTTAAGGTAACATAACTTGAAGAATCTTGCTTTTTATGTTTATTGAATTTCACGTGACATATTGATACTAAAAGCACGACGTATCTTGTTGACCTTTTAGAAATCATCTCATATAGCAGTGAGAATATTTTTTTTCAACTGTAAGCGATCAGACTATGTAAATATAGCAATGACATTTAGAATGCAAATCGCTTGGAATTTTAAATTACTGAGGTGAGGATGCATTCCACTCCTACAAGACAGCATTCACAGACTTTCGCATGTAATTTTTTTTCTTTCTTTTCTTTTTCCTTTTTTGAATTGTAATTCACCTTCTCTGTTGTTCCTTCTCACATTACAAATACCTCACATTTATTCACCTGCTCCATGACTTAAAGCAGGTGAATAAATGAACTTTTTGGGGGGGCTCGAGTATTTTTAACAAAGCGACAAGCTGGAAGCAGATTTCATCTGTGATGCTTAAGTTCTAAATTGATGCAAAGACCAAGAAGAAAAAGCCACTTAAAATGCAAACCACATTGAAGATGAAGAGAAATAATAAACATTCTTTGGCATCAGAAAAATTTCACTGACACACAAGATCAATACAAATTCCATCAGCAAGTTTTTGTTCGCTCCACTGTCGCGACAATTCCCAACAAAATTACCTTCACAAAGTGCTGCTAGCTTTACACTTATAGTTGAACGAAGTTGTATAGCTAAAATCGACACACACACATGTTCAAGGTTTTCAGCATTTTAATATCATTTGAGATTTATGTAGGTCAGACATGATGTGGGTTGTCTGTTTCTTTTCTCCCCCCAATAACCTTTGGACATTTCTTTCCCCATAAGATATATCCCATCTAGCAAACGGCGAATTTTGCTCTTTCCTAGAGAGATACCGTCTACGCCTCAGAGATTAATGAAAATTTCATCGGTTCCCATAACGGTGTGTCGTATCAGGACGCCCCAGGGATGACATCGTCATGCACAAGAGGCTCCTGATTTTGATCTCTTCAATTTGCCGTGCATCGTATGTGTACACACCTTGGGGGACGAATACACTTAAGAAACGGCGTGTGCATTATCTGCAAAACACTATTCTAAAGACATTTTCTTTCTAACTGCTACTGGAGAAATAGAAAAAAATTCTAAACGTTCGTCGAAGGAAAGGGTAAATGTTCGCAGTTATCTACGCAAAAACTGTTACCAGAAGATTGAAATGAAAGTCCCTGAGTTTCTGTAGGGAATAAGAGAAAGAAAGTCTACTAATGACTTCCCCTCAGAGACTGAAGAGATGCACGATCTACTCAGGTATCATATATGGCTAATTAGAAGTCTGTATTGGAGATATTGATAAGAAATCGCCCCGAAACTTTGGTGAATTTTATTGAGGGGGGTTTTATCTTTTAAATCATTCCTTGTACTTCTGAAGTATACGCGAGAGTTGAGCAATAAGATAACGTGAACTGTTAGTGATAAGACATACCGAACGATGAAAAAATTGCACGCAGAAATAAATAAACATACCTTTCAATCTTAAGATTTGCGAAAAATATATAACTTTTTATTTTAAACACGAGATCAAATTAAAAGTATAATGCTAGTCTACGACTTGACAACTAATTGTTTATGAACGTCGGTAGTCTCAATATCGTATTACTTGAAAGACGCGATCTCTCCTTTTTATTCTTGCATATTTTTTATCTCGTCCGACTACGAGATTTCTCTGCTTTGAACGCGTTGGTTTTCTTTAGTAGCAAGAGATCTTTTATGTAACAATAATGCAACAGACCGATCTTGTGTCACAGCAAAGTAGTTATTTCCAGTAACTAACTGTTTAGATTGGTTCCATAGGAATTCCATTGAAAGCTATAAATTTCGTATGAGCACTTGATGACATTTTGCGCAATCCGGTAGTCTAATTTCTATCGCATGCATAGTAAAATACTTGAGGGACTCAAGTCTAAACCAACTAATCAATTCTCAATTGACTCAAGACGAAACAAAAGTAGGTTACGACGATGAAGTGCTGTCCAGTGATAGGATTCACCTACTTTATTATTACTTTGTGTGCGCGCGCGCGCTTCTTTTCTTTAGTTTGAATCCCCCGTTGGCAATGCAAAAAAATGCTGGCTATAACAACACTTATGAGAGAAGGTATTTTAAACATACATGGTCGTATTCTAGAGATTTGCATGCTGTGATATGTATTATCAAATAAAAATAAATAACGCAATCTCTCTCAATAAACACCAAATTATAAAGGATACTCTACTCCACAGGTTCTTCAACTTTGATGTTCAAGAACTATTGCTCTACTCCATCGACATTAATCGTTGTTATTAAATTCAGTTCATGACATCTGCTATTCTTGTTTGAAATATACCTACGTAACAAACACGTTTGAAGAATCTTAGGGAATTTTTATATTTATAATATAAATTATAATGTAAACTTACGGTATCCTTATAAGGACTGGCTTAAAGGTGCGAAGCAAGAATGCGTTTCATATTCCACGTTGTCTGAATAGGACAGTGTAAGGATAAGGTGTTATTGAGCTATAAAGCTCTGATCATGGCAAGAGGGTAACAGCAATAGCCGAGTCTCAGTGAGAACTTCATTGGCTACAGCATTGCCATCCATTACCCTCCATGGTTACTCATTTTAGTCTCCTCGTACGACATGCATAAGCTACATTGGTGATACGTAAGTAAAGCCAATCTCTAAAAATTAAGACGATCCCTAGAGTGGGCGAAAGACCGTCCATCTCAGCGTTGGCCTTCCACCCACCACCACTACCACCGAGCGTTCTACCGCTCAAATTCCGAAGAAAAGCATTCACCGACAAAGCCCCTCACCGGAAAACACCTTTCCCGGAGCTCAAATTGCTCCCTTAAGGCAAAAACCTTAAGAGAGCGAACTCAAACTCTCGAATCTCAGCGTCCATTTAGTCGCTGCATTATACATTATACATACACAGAATAGCTACATTGGTTTGGTGCTATTCTTATCCCAGAAACCACACAGGGAAAACTTACGGTATGCATTTTAAAAATACTATATAATATTAAATTATTATTAAATAATTATACTGGATTAAAATTAACTAAATTATATTAAAATTATTATTAAAAATGTATATTTTTTTTAATGTTAGTATAATTTTTATAGTATTTGCATTATTATATTATAAAGGAAACTGAACTATGTGTTGATATTTAAACACGAATTATATTACACTAAAAAGTAAGATGAATTAGAAATATATATCACCGGAAACTTGTATGATTAAAACTTGACTAAATTAAAAAAAAAAAAAAATCAATTGTATAATTTGAATGAAAATACAGAAATCTCAAGGAAATACATGCAGATAGGAGATTTTCTCCATGTTAGAGGATTTCTTCCAATTCCTAATAAGAAATATGGTTAAACATAAATTAGTTTTATTTTCACGTTCATTATAGTTAGGAATCTATATGTGTGTGTAGTTGATTAAAGTCTTGAAATAAACAGCCATTCCAGCTGTAATGTGTTTTATAATGGAAGATCTACGAGTACATAAATTAAGGAATGAGGATCTGTGAATGTCAATTACGTATTTATTTCAAGAGCAGTAGTAGATATGCTTCATCCATTTAGTGTTGGTGAATAATGCTTTCTGCTCATTTCAAGTTACCATGGTTACTCGAACGAGTCACCAGTTTAGAGCATACTATTTGATCTTTCTTCCTACGTAATTAAATACGTATGACGTCATGCTTCATATTACTATGACATTACAGATTTTACATTATTATTATTAATTATTATTCCTGATACCTCCAAGGAGTCCGAAGACTCATCGCGGGAGGACATCTTCAACTGTCCCTACACCTTACCTCTACTACGAATCAACGCCATCTACCGCCCACCTCCAACACCACCACAACTAGTAATTTTTGTCTGTAAATTGCGTGTGTTCTGAAGGGCCGATTTGTATGTATGCGGGATGAAAAACCCGAGTTTCCGGGAGAAAAAACCCTGCTACCTCCGTATGAGATCGGCTAACTCACCATCGATTGAAATCGACCAGATAAAGATTCCTCCCGTCGCGACGAGAATCGAACTTAGGCCTATTCCAATCGAAGGGCGCAATGTACCGTCGTTCTTCCAATTGCGCTACGGAGGCCATTCGTTCAGTAACAGTACATTTCGGTAGCTCGAAAGATATTGTGGGGAAAAAAAATCGTTTTTTTTTTTTTTTTTAAGTGAAGTAATATTATAGCAAAGAAAAATATGAAAGAAGTGAGACGCGTCGAAATTCACATTTTAGTGTTATTAGTGTATAGAGGGCGCTGAAAAATCTATTGTGAAAAAATAAAATATTAAAACTTGAATGTTAGGAACAGGAGAATTGATGAAAAATATAGTAAAGTTGATTAAAATTGTAATCATTACCAAAAGTAGATGTTAAATTATATATATATATATATAAACATATTAACCTAAAACGAATGAAGTTAATAATCACCAAGCCTAAACCTGAAACGGAATGCTATGTTCATAAAAGATTTTAAATACATATATACACACACACATATCCCAATGGAATTTGATAAGATTGTAAACAGCTCCCTATGGATAAATGGGAAGAGGAAGGGACGGTTTTGCAAAGAATGCGGACGCAGATGTTTCACACACACGACTTCAATGACTCATTTTAAAATAGGCAGCATTCCGTAAGGTTTTTCACAGTAGACCGATTTAGCAGGAGAGGATGCTAGAGAGTTACATTTCTGTAATTTAAATAACTAAATTATACTTGTGTTTCTGCTGTGACAAAAGACATATGTTTTAGGATTTCCCTCCTGTGGCTTGTTATTAATATCAACGAAAGGGGGTTGTAGGAAGAGGAGGAATGAATAACATTGAGTGGAATTCTTTTGGCCATTCGACTAACTGCAACTGTGGAGAATCTGAGATCTAGAAATAAGATGGCAGCCATTGAAATGAGTTGGTTGGTTGGGATTTCTTTGAAGTACTAAAGGGATGCTTCGTCAACTTACTTGAATCTATTTTAGGCTTACATTTCAAAAAAGGAATGAGTGAGGAAACTGTGCTTTTAATCTAGTAAAATCTTGGATTAGAAGTTGTATTATACACCAACACGTTTGTTGTTATCACGACGCCCAACCAAAAGGAAACCAGAAAATCATAACAATAATTAATTCCTTGTTAGAGAGGTTTCGTTCTAACTTTAAGAATTACGTTTTCCAATTATCACGAGCATCTTTTTGCTTTTATTCGAACTACATTCCCTGTTTGTATTACAAATGTTTCCACGCTGCACTTGACACAGTTGATTGAAGCCATTCAATGTAATCTATACTCCTGTTCGGAACTTTACAGTGACAGCTCATTACAAGCAAGCGAAGTGAAATAACCCTTAGAAGAAAGTGAATCCAGCATGTGTTCTTGACTGTGCAATAGTCAGTGGGAAGAAGTATCCAGCTGAGTCCCATTTTAAAAAGAACAAAGCTGTTCCTCCCAACCTGTTAACCTCCTGCTGTTTCTCTCATTGTTTCGTCGGTCACAAGATATAGAGAACTAAAAGGGATATCAAAGTTATTCTCTCTCTATATATATAGAGCTCTATACAATTAAGAAGGGTAAGTCCTTTCGAAGTGGTCCGATCGAGAATTGGGAAAAAAAAAGTAATAAACAAAATTTCATGAGAGGTGAGTCATGGCTTGTCCATCTTACCGAAAGAGCTCGTGTTGGGTTTAATAACCTCCAGTCGCGTCTATTCTCAGAGAGAGAATTGGTTTGCATTTTTTTACACAAATGTCTTGTGAGACACACCTTTTAAATGCTCCGAAATAATTTATTGCGATGACATCTCTCTATCTCTGTAAATACGTCAGACAGGATTCGATTTGTGGTGTTCCTGGTTAACAGTTTATCCTATCCTCTGCAGGGAGTAATTTATTGTTCACGAGATAATAAAGAGGTTTATCTAATGAATTTTAGACCATGAAATATGAGAAATTTTCAACCGTCATCTCTCTTATTTATCCGCACATTTATCTCGTTTCACTGCTTTCCTGTTCTGTAAACCCGTTAGGTGGCGCTTCACCCCGGTCATTATTGATTCGTGTAATTAACTTTGAGATTTGGTTCGCACTTCGTTATACTCCTCATGAAAAAAGGACTTTTGTGGCAGGCTCCAACTAGAGCCCCGTCTCTATAGCGATATACATCCCTGCCTGCTTCTTGGTGTAATTAATGGTTTTAAGCCTAGTGGGTGTATGTTAAGGGAACACAAGTTATTTGTATTGCCTCTCTACACCCCTGAAAAGACCATAAATTAATGAAATTTAGCAGACAGCGTGACACATTAAAAATGACTGTGCCCTGAACACTTGTCTGCCTGTCGAGTGCCTCATCATATCAATGTAAGTGCTCGTGAGTTTCGTAATATTCAGGCTTAGCTGCTGCCAACGCTTTGCGGGACACCAACGCAAAACTCTATGCGATCCCATAAATTTGGCTTATTCCGGAGATATCCCACCGTTATTAAGCTACTCTCAGGTAGGGAGAGAAAGAGCCGTGGCCCCAAAAGTCAACGTTATTAAGATTGCCCTTTCTACCGATGATGGCTGACCTCCGAAGTGCTTGACGTAATAATTCTCCCCTCCCTGGAAACGCTTCCAAGTCGCCCTTGTGGTCTACAGTCTAAGCAGTCCTAACTTCAATGCCGGAACTGTGAGGCACCCAGCCCATTCCAAAATTTTGTCCTTACAAAGGGGGAGAGAGAGAGAGAAGAATTTTCGTTTTGGCTAAGAAAATGACTTAAGATTTCATAATTCTTGCTTCTGACCTTAGTTTGATCCTATTTCTGATATAATCGTAAGTTAACAGAAGCCAGTGCATAAGCAGATTATCGAATATTTTCTTAGTTTTCACATGGTTAATTATTCCCTAACTAAAGTTGCAGCCCTCTCGAAGCGAGCAAATACTCTTGAGTCTCTTTGGTTAATTCTGTTGTGTTATGAAATGGCAGCAGCCCTTCCGAAATAATCCATGCATGTTAACAACTGTTGATAAAATTGAATTGTTGTGAATACCTTTAAGATAAATTATTTTCGAACAGTAGCCTCGGTTGCGAAGGTAGATGTTAATACAGATGACCTTTTACACCGGATTAAATTTTCATTTCAAACGCAATGTTTACTGTTCCGTTAAAGGTTAATTTAATAATCAGCTGTCATCTTAAGGAGGGAGCACGAAACCGCTTAACAATTTATAATTATGTTAGGCTAACGAATACAACTGTCATGGAAATGTCTCTATCTTCCCCCCAAAAAAGCATCATTTGTAAAAACAAGTATCGAGAAATTGGGGGAATGAGCTGTAGTTCAGAAGTGGTTACTATATTAACAATATTTTTTAATAAATTGATTGAATAGTTGTAATCACGCCACCGTAACCAAGTCTATGAGGTCAGTGTATTTTTGCTTCTTTATTGTGCTTACTATTCAATAGCTTGTTTGTTAGAGAAATTTTCAGTTGGATTAGGCTAAATTTACACAGTGCATTCAGAAGGTCAGATTTTTGTTGTTGTTTTGGATTTACTAAACAAGCGACTCAGGCTATGAGGCCAATGTATTATATCTATTAATTGTATGTGTTCTTCTGACCGGTTTGCTTGTTTTGCGGTATGAAAAATCTGAGTTTTCGTTCGGAAAGTCCTTCCAACCCAGTAAGAGACTGGTTAACTCAGTTGAAAAAAAAAAAAAAAAAATCCGATAAAGGTTTTTCGCTTGTTACAGGATTTGAACCCAGAAAAATCAAACAACTATATTCCAAATTTGGTCAAAATTCCTTAAACATTGTGATTTATAAGGAGAACGAACTCAAACTATGATTTTAGGAGGTTTTTATTTTCAGTACTCTAGTTTTGTAATCAATTCGATTTAACACTTCAAATAACGAGGCGTTTTCTGGGGAATATTCTCTCTAATAGCAGTCAATAATATTCAAGTTATAACTGCAGCTGTAGTCGGTCAAATTTGGACTCCACTGATTGGCTGCAGTATTAGACTTAGAAATAACTGTTGAGGGGGAGAGGACTCAAAAAGCTTCGTTTTCTCAATAGCATTCTTGTTAGTTATTAAATTATTATCACAGCAACGGAACTTAGAACTGTTTTTTGAACTTGTATTGAATATACATTTTTGTATATGTTAATACCGTTTATCTTATTTTAAATCGGGCCAAAAACGGTCCGATTTAAACCAAAAGTGAAATCTCTAAGCAAAATTTACTAAAGAAAAAAAAATCCATATTTTATCAAAACCTGTGTAGACAGAGTAGTGAATTAATATTGTTGGGATTATGGACATGGGAAACTTACTTAAAACTGCAAGCGCTCTTAAATTCCTTTTAACTTTTTGTAGTTTGCATCGATGCAAACAACAAACTGTTTAGTGGTGATGTTCATTTTACAAATACGGAATTTCCACCCCCCTACTGAAGTACACGCTATATTTGGAAGCAACGCTTTTTTCCCCACAGTATTAATAAGTTAGTTGATGGTTGATATTAACCCTACTTAAGAGCTTTATAATGACTTAAATGCCCTTTCATCCTCCGGTTTCATTCCGAGCAGATTAATGATTAGCAATTGCAACATCACTCGCTGCCAGCTTCTGGTCATCCAACCTCTTATTCCTGTCTAGAAGATTATGTTGTCGACTAAGAAATTAAAGTAATTACAACTTGTAAAGCTTCTTAGAAAACCCCAACTTAACCCACTTACACGCCAACACGACATGGCGGACACGATAATTAGATGCCCTCCAATATTTTATTGGATACCGCTTAATAGCTCTCAGCCAAATGAGGGTTGTCACCTCTTTTGACCTTGCACTCTTAACTCAGGATTACGGACACTCGTGGGTGTTTTAACGAAGATGAGAAACGAGGAGACCGAATTGTGTTTTGAAGATAAGAATCGGTGTAGGCGTGGGTGGGAACTGACAATGCATTTCTTATTCTGTATTGGATCCCCTCTGTTATTTACATTGCTAGTGAAACGTTGAAGTTCGAATGGCATTTTGAAAAATGGATTTTTCTGAGTTTGTAACTTTATACTCAGTACTTTAATGATGCTGAAGTATCTGAAGGAAGAAAATGATGTACTTCAGCGAATACTGAAGTCTTTTTTGACAGTTTTCCCCGCACCCTTTTATTCTGTTTTTATTGCTACGTTTTTATCTACTAAATTATATAATGCAGTGTTTTCTACATTAAACTGACTATTTTAGGTGCAGTTTAATCTTCCAATATCTCTGATTTGAATGAATTCTGTTCAAAGAAGAACTTTTTTAATACACTCAGGATTTCATTCCTACGTGAGTTGGTCCAGTCTATTACCGAAGGACAAACTCTTAAAGTTCAAGGTGTGGAGGAACCTTCGCTTTTCAGCTGAAGCGTTTAGGCGTGAGTCACACACTTAAAAAAAAAAAAAAGTATGCGACATACGCCAAAAATAGTCTCGGACATTGCAAACTGAATGCACCAGTAGCTACACCATATTAAAGAAATACTTTCCGAGCTGATGTACAAAAAAAAAAAAAATATTCAACCAAGATTACCTTTTTTTTTTTTTTTTTTTTTTTTTTTTTAAGTAATCTCATATATACAAGATGAATGGCAGTTTCAGTCTGTCTCACGTCTTCGGAGAAACGATTTTTTTTCCCCCATTTTTTTTTTTTAACCAGCGTTCCCAGTGTTAGCGTAACAAACATTCCGACGTTAGTTCAACATCGAAGTGTTCAGTTATCTTCTCAGATTGATTTTTTCATCATTCCCCTCCACACCTGCCGTTCTGGCTTGCGGGTGGCCCCAATGATGAACCACCAATCAGGGTATCGGCACGCATTCCCGACAAGGTCATGCACGACATTGACATCCGTCACCGGTGGTGGTCTTTGGAGCATGTTGTCCTACCGCCCCCAACCGATGTGACCGTTAGATGAACCGATGACTAGAAGTATGAAGATATAGGTCATTACAGACACTGCTGTTCATCACTCGACAAAGAATACTCCACTATGGATGGAACCAGTTTCCGCTATCTGAACACAGGTGGGAAGAGATTAAAGACGACCATCTTTTCATACGACAAGAGCTGACAGTTGTAATGACTCTGAATGCTATGATAAGGCTCCCTCGCTAAATAGCGGTTGCGATCTTTTTCCGCTAAGAGATTATATGTCATAATTCTCTCCACACTTACAAGGTGGCGACACCATCTTGCTTTAAACGGTACATAGACTTTCGTGATAATCAAGATTTCACTTCTTAAAGCACCGGTAACTATTATTGAGTAGATGGAGATTGTTTAGGGCCACATCGAAACAAATAAGACTACGAATTTTTTTCAAAGGCCGGTGACTCGTTTTCATTTGAAAATACCATAATATTCGATGTCCGAAACGGAATTTGATCCCAGATCTTTCCAATCAAAGGTCATTCTTCCATTTTCGCCTTTTTTATCTATTCGCATTTATTTCCCTTAGTTTTCGCGTTCCGGTTATGATAGAGACCTCAGTACGTAAGAATAGAAACAAACTTTTATCCATCTTAAATATTGTTACTCCACAGTTGTTGCTAGGCCCGTAATTCCGTCTTAGACAATAATTTCACGGTCTAACACACGTTCGCTTGGAAACACCTGTCGCAGACTCTCTTTTATTGGTATCCTTGTCGGCGCATATAAACATGCGCTTACGGGCTCATTGGTTCTTAATCCCGCAGCCTTCTGCATTTTCATATTCAACTGAGTTCCTTCCTTTCTGTTTGGCTGCATCATCACGTATACAGCTTTTCTCTAATGATTTAATAATCCTCCCCCCCCATACCATCATTTTCTTTCACTTTTCATTTCTCTTTGTGCAATGCGATCATTTGCTGTATCATTTGTCTTGTATTAAATTTTCTATTCACAGTTTTCGTTGAAAATGTTGAATTTATTTTATGAAGTACATCTATACACATTAATACCAGTGTGTTTCAGAGAGAGAGAGATAGAGAGAGAAGGGTGCAGCATCAGTCACTCAATTGGATACTTGAGTCTTTAATTGGACGGTGTACAGAAAATTCACCGAAAAATCAATTCTAAAATACAATTTTTTTTTTTTTTTTTTTTTTTAAATTGTAGTTCGGTGAATTGCCTTAAGATGAATTTTCATGGAACTTTGTTTTGTCTCTTATTTACATTCGTTAGCTTAAATGACGATTATAAGTAAATGCTGCAATGGGAGTACAACGTCGGATCTTGATATCTTCTTTCTTTCTCTTGAAGTGCGTGACGAGAAGGGTTTAAAAAAAAAAATCTCATTCCCACACACTTAAAATCAAAGAGACAGAGGGAGTGGGTGTGTGGTGCTACCCTAATTACAGGAGCTGGTGACCGGAGTTCGTATTGACCCGACACACCTGCCAGACCTCGTTATTATTGCTCCACGTGATCAGCGCTAACAAATTTCGTATCCCCAACGCTAGGGCCCCACTGCTTTTCGTGTGGTGTCGCTTTACCCACACCCTCTATACGAGCCGAGATTTGGATGCGATTCCGTTAGTGGTGGCTCGAGCTCACGAGAAGAAAGATGAAACGATGGATTTCGTTTCTTTTCCCCCCTTTCATTTATGCATAGAGTTCAAGGCTGAAACGATGACTGTAAGACAGGAAAAGTGTGTGCAAGAGCGGGGGGGGGGGGGTGTCATTTATAAAATATAAAAAGTTTATGAACTATTTTAAGGAGGAGTACAAAGTATAAAAGTTCGGGAATTGCTGACTGATAGTAATTTTATTGTAATGTTGAAAATAAATTCATACCAATGCAGACATCCCAAGTAAATGTTTTTATTCTGTCCGACTTTCCTGCTACTATTAACCACCACAGGAATCGTGTTATTGACTAGCAAGTGATATTCATCCTCCTACTGAACTATTTCTGTATAAACTGAAAACCTGCATATTGGTAAAGGATTCATACTGGTCACGAGATGGCGCTCGTCATGCTGTCATTCACTGAAAGCGGACACTAAGGGTTATAAAATGCACTATACGTGTGTTGTGCAATGGCGCGGTAGTGCCGTCTCAGAATATTTCTCTCAGACTACATCCGATTACTCGGGTTGCTCAGAGCATCGGAAGAAATCCATATTTATTGGGTTCTTCTTTATCATGGCGCGCCTTTCATCTAGTTTTAAGTTACATTCCGCTGCAGAAGGTTGGGAAGAGGACACAGTTTCCAATTCCCCATCAATATTTATAACCAAGGATGACTGCATAGTTGAGACCGTGGGGTCGCTTCTCCATTTCGGCAGAAATTCTGTTTTATTGGCGATAAGTTGAATATAGAAAAGATTCTTATGATAATAGGCAATTTTATGAGTGGATATTGCATCTCACCCTTTGACCTTTGGTTGAATACTGAATCGAATTTTACTCACTTATGGTTTGGTTTTGGCAGGAAATGAGGTGAAAGGATGAGAGTTTACGATATGGGCGGAGTTCGAGCACACACACAGAACTCTTTAGTTAAAAACCAAACTGTCCAAAGAATACCACAAACTATCAAAGATTCCATAGAAATTTTATTTTTCAATTCTTCCCTAAAATAGAATGAGATTTGGTGATGTTTCAGGTATTTATTGCCTGTTTCTTTCACAGCGATAAATTAGTCAGTAAAGAATATAAACTAAAATAATCTTTAATTTACAAGTAGACGCAAGTAATTAGTTTCATAGGTGTCTATTCGATTCGCCTACATACATATAATTCCTCAGAGAATTTGATAAATTATAATATTTACGAATATTTAATAGCTGTATTGCTTAACTATTTTTGATTTAACTCAGATGATTTAAATTTTACTTGCACGCTGTATTAGACGCACAGAGTTTAATTGCTATGACTACGAATGCTGTCACTTTGCGAGAATGCAATTGTATTTTGTATGCTGACCACATTATTTCCAATCCTTGAAGCAGTAGCAGCATTATTATCAATCTGGTTGCGCTATGATCCAAACCCCGGTTTTAATGGTAAGGTGAGGCATCACCAATATAATGTGGGGATGGCCAATAATTAACATGATTAAAACTAGAATGAAGACCATTTAATATCCCTTAACAAATTCTGTATATCCACCTTGCCTTAAGCGTTTTGCAGAATATTATAAAGCTTTTTTTTTTTTTTTTTTTCAAATCTAGTTTCGAGATGTTCTTTTGCATCCCTGGATGTGTGCTGAAGAACAGCCGGATAGCATTAAACCGCCGTGAACTGGTTTGCATTTTGGCCAGTTAATTAATCACGTCTGCCGTAAGGGATCCGATGGGTCAGGAGAATGCTGCGGGTCACTGCCATCGCCGCATAATAAATGGGACACACGTTCGCAGTAGGTGCAGATTTCGCTCAGCAGATGGCACTCGAACCCTCGTTAAATGTTGCTTCCAAAAATTACGGGCCATTAAAATTTTACGGAGCTCCTTACAAGTGCCCTCGCAGTCAGAAACTTGAAGGCAGCACGCTTCATTTTTCTCAGACCCCGCCCCGACACTCAGGGTGACTAGAAACTCTCTTCGACCCACCGCCAATTAATTGTTAACCTCGAGACAAGCAACGCAAGAATATTGCGGTTGTCGTTTTGGCATCGCCAGCGACGGGGGTTGCACGTTATGCTCTGCTTTGCCACGTGCAATGCCGGATGATTGACACGCTGTCAGGACGCAACAATTTTGTTCGCTGAAACAAGTGACGGCCATTTTCAGAATGTCAATTCGTTCTCATTTCGCCTTCTCTTTCGTTGCGCGAGTGCTTGACGTCTGGTCCATCATTGTTGAAACTGGAAACGTCCTTTGCGATTGAAAGCCGATGGGGGGAAAGAAGAACGGGGAGGGTTGTTATCGTGAAGGGGGGGAGTGAAGAAGAACTTCACGGTGAGCTTGTTTCGCGGATTAGTAAGCACGACGGAGCGTTAGTCTAGGATTGTTACGAAAATAGCTTTTTTTTTTTTTTTTTTTTTCCCCGTCTTGGCTTGGATACAAGGAAGCGGTCGATGTATTAAAAGAATGCGATCGTATTTAGTCATGTGGGAAACAGCAGCGCAGGCATTATGGTTTTTTGTTGGCTTCGCACACCAGCAAGGTACAGATTTCAGGATGTTTACGACCTATTGGGGTTCCTAATACGAACTGTTAACAGAAACTCGTACACTAAGTAAGGAAAAAATCAGTTCATATTCACAAATGCTAATAATTAATCACTCCAAGCTCGTTTAGGTGCAAGAACTACCTGCGATGAGAAAAAGCACATCCCTCTTAAAAATCACAAAACGGAACGAAATTGTCAGGGAATAATTTTTAGTTGTGGCTAACACGGAACTCGTACTCAAATTATTAGCACCAACTTGTGCTAATTCCATTGCTTTCCGACGCGTTTTGGAACTCAGTAATATCCATATAACGATAGAAATACCTAATCTCATGCACTTCTTCCAAAGAATATGAAAAATTCAAAATAGAAAAACAAAATCGACTCCAAAAGGTGGCTCAAGATTCACCGCTCAATGCACCGAGTTTAGGTTTCAGAAAGGCGGCCTTATGAAGGCTGTTCTGAGGACATCTTTCATGGAGTTCACTGAAGGACGGAGTCCTTGAAGGCCAGAGTCGATCTCATATTTGGTTAAGATCAAGGTATCTCAGAAATCAACAGGATAGGTGAGAGTGCAAATTAAACGACAAAGGAACTTTTTTTTTAAAAAAAAAAAAAAAAAGAAAGAAATTCTGCATAATGTTCGAAAATTTTGGCAACATCTCCGCGCATGGCGATGCAATGCTGTGCTCACTTTTAGAATTCTGCTTATCTGCCTGTCGAATGTTATCTGAAAGATATTAGCTACTAGATGACCTACTTCCGGATTAGCAAAAGAAAAGTGTCCATAAGATCTGATGCGTTTTTGGAGATCAGCAATTGGTCTCATTTGAGATGAAATTCTCAAAAAAAAAAAAAAAAAAAAAAAAAAATATATACAGGGTGTTCAGGATAAATTTGACATATTTATAATTAATTATATTTTTCCGTAAGTTACATGTATTAACACACACTTCTCTTCATTTAAAAGTTTGGACCCTTCTTCATTCATATACAAGATGTCAGAAAGGATGGATAGCTGGAACCCAGCTGAATCATGGAAGAGAATAACTTGTATCATGATGATTCGTGCCCGCCATCAAAATAAGGATATTACGACTGCTGCCCAATGCTCCCTGAATACAGTAAAAACAATCAGGCATGAACTAGAGACTTGCAATGGTGACTACGAGGATGTAGCAAGAAGAAAGATCCCTAGCAGACGATCTGATTGCGTTCGTACAGCAGAATTCCTCGCAAATCTGCAGGAACAGGTGTTGAAGAACCCTGGCATTGGAATTCGGGCTTTGTTCGTGGAGTTGCTAACTGTAGTCAAGCCCTGGATAACAAGGGTAGCCAATGGTAGGCCGTATGTATGGCAGCAGGATTCGGCCCCTTGCCACACCTCTGGGAAAAGTCAAAAATGGTTGTCTGAAAATTTCTACGACTTCACCAGTCCAAATGTTTGGCCTCCAAACTCCCCAGACCTTAACCCCATGGATTATTTTGTATGGGGCGCAGTTGAAAAAGACACCAATCGCACTTCCAGTAATACAAAAGCCCAGTTAATGGATAAAATTAAAACAGTTTTTGCAGCCCTTCCCAGGGAGACTGTAGCATCAGCTTGTTCGAGGTTCCGAAGCAGAATTGAAGCTGTGATCGATGCTAATGGTGGTTATTTTGAGTAAATCTTGTTGATAGTATTGTAATTAACTCTGCCTGTAATGTTGTTTTGTCAATTCATTAAATTTAATAGATACAAAGAAGATTTTCTTTTTCCTTACGAAACTGTCAAATTTATCCCGAACACCCTGTATATATATATATATATATATATATATATATTGGTTGATGTCTAAAAAGAAAGAAAGAAAAAATCCTGTCAAACTGCTAATATATCGATTAAAGCCATTCTGTCGGCTTCCAAGCATCTACAAACTCATGTCAGGAATTTAAAAGTAACAAGGATTCTTGACGGTCGCTTTTCTAATTCAAGTTATTTACATTCAGGACCATAGATTGCATGTATTAGAGATCCTTACATTAATTAATAGATGCAAACAAACGGCACAAGTTTATGTCAGCGTTTTGTCATCGAAACAGTTAAGTCTTCTCTGTTAAAGCAGTCCGAGTTGTGGTTGGACAGTTTCTTGCCTAGTATTTATTGTAATAGCTGCATTATGTTGTTTCTACTGCGTGATCTTTCCTCTCCTCCCTTCCCATGTATAAGTGGATACGTATATTAATAAGTGTAAAATGTCCACGTATGGAACGAATAAATGTGGAATAATACCATGAAGTCAATAAACAGCCATTCATTTTTCTACAGAAGTTGTGAACCGTACTGTTTTATTGCGAGTTTTTCCCATAAAATGTAGCGTAATATAAATAATGTACTGTATACAGCCGATTTACTGAATATATAATTTATGCGCATAATTCTTAGCTACATTAATCACGATTGCTCGAAAGAAAAAAAAAGCAGGTGACATGCATTCGCTTATTATAACACTGGAAACTTATTCATTGAAAATGATCGGTAATGTTCGATACTCACTCCAAGGACCCAAAAATGCAAGATTTCTATGCTATAGTGAGAACAACAGGCTGTCCAGCGAATATTATCTTCTTCTGTGTTTGTTCGTCCATACTAAAGTACAAAAGTAAAAAAAGATGAAATTGCATTTAATCACGGCTGATCATATATTCCTATTGGCGCTCAGTTACAGAAAGTGGCAGCACCTACAACTATGTCAAATGATTTAAGAGATTTAATAATAATTATGAAAAGTTTCTGAGTCATTTAGACATTGTAACAGGTGCTGCCATCTGCGAGATCAGAAATATTTATTAATATAGTAAACAATGGTTTCACAGATTCATTTGAAGTCTGAAGTCAATTTGCCAACGAACAAAAGCAGAGAAAGACAACTAAAAATGATCATTATCGTGTCTCAGTTTGGAATGCGATACAGTACCGAGTTTTTTTCGGGACTTTTCGCATTCGTCCAAGTAACATCCCTCCCCCCATCTCCAACAATACCAAACATACCACAGATTCCTGAAGAAAATCAGCTCCCGCATTATGTAGCGATTCTGACTTCACAAGCTGACATTTCTTAGAGCGTCAAACTCGCACTCCTGATTCCAGGCGACAGTTCGTACACTTTTCCAGCATTCCTTTTGTCAAGCGATTGGTGAGGGGAACTTTAACCCAACCCTCATGTCCTGCCACAGGCGACAAGGCTCTACAGAAATTTACTACGACAGTCCGCATCAAAAGAATTGAGGACAACGATGGCCTCTTAAAAGAAATCACGTCTTCGTTCGTCGTAAGTACGTGATGGCGCCTCCACCGCAAGGTTACTGGAGGTTACGACTGTTCCGCCGAGATAGCAGAACTTGTTGAAGGAGTGCCGGCGTTAGACATCGTCATAAATGTCACCCGTTTCGAAGATCATTTACGGAGGTGTTTATTTGTCGTTTGAACGTAATTGGTCGGTAGCTTTCGATCTGTTAACTGGACGTCGGAGATTTACGTGAGTTAAGTGAAACGTGGCCAGTACTGTCTATAAAAAAAGGAGACATACGTTCCTATCTTCTCTTCTTGTATACCGTAATCTTTACTGCTGATTGTTAGCTGCGCTTTCTTCCAGCTACATAAGCACCGCCCCGATTCGTTTTTGTCCGTTTGCTTATAATACCTGCTCTGGCTGGATAGATTTTTAGCTCATTTTAGTGAGAGAAAGTTATTAAAATTATATACTACAAATGACAGTACAAAAACTTCATTTATTTATAAGCATCCCCCCCCCCCCCCGCAAATGTTGACCTAAACGAACATTAGTATCTGAGGTAGTGGGTTAGTCAGTATGAAAACTCTTCTCTATTGAGGTCAAACAATACAGTTTTAGTCTCCAATAAGCAGATTTGTCTTACAGTAGACCAGAGTTTCCCAACCCTATGCCCGCGGGCACCATGGCGCCCATTGCCCAATTTGTGTGCGCCCGCCGCTGTTCAACCGTGTGCCGTATAGTTTGAAATAATCACGCAACAATTCATGGCATGCTATATGACGCATGCGTTAATGACACATGACGAGTATTAAACGCATACAATGTAAAGTAGACGCGCATTCGAAGTTGTTCATTCCAGTTTAAGAACTGAAATATCATTATATTCTCCTAATTATGAAGCACTGGCCAATGAAATGCAATGCCAAAGATCACACTAACCTACATATATATATTTAAATTTTTATATAATGTAAACTTTTAAGTAATAAAACATTTGATTATAATGTAAACTTTGTATGTATTTTAACAAATAAATTAAAAAAATTTACTTGAAAAAATAGATGGTGCCCGTCGCCCTACCTGTATTTTAGAATGTGCTCTAGGAAACAAAAAAGGTTGGGAATCCCTGCACTAGACAATGTAAATCATCCACTAGCTAATGACATTCACAAGCATCCGCACTTAAGCTGGGATTCGAGCCACGCCAAAGTCATGGTACTTGTGTCTACAGGACTTAAACGAAATCATCGGAGACAATCATTACAAAAATGCATTAGCATTCTAGTATAATGACACTATTATTATGACAGGTGAATCCAGAGTCCCTTTAAAATAAATCTGGCTGCAGTAATCTATGGTACAGTAAATTTCGTTTTGCCTAATTTTGAAAGAGTGCGATTGAAACCAAAATATGAAAGGACTCCACAACTTTTGAAAGAGATTCTAAATACCAAATTTGAACAAAATCCATCAAGAATCCATAATAATAAAACCCATTGTATTATTATTACCATTATTACGAATTTCTTTGCTAATAAAAAGTTAAATCATTTCTGATTTCGATTGAAGTCAGAATTGGCTTAACTGAACGGACATCGTAATTTCAGAATCTCTTTAGACCACCGTTCAACCAGAGTGTGTTACTTGTATGACTGAAGTACAAAACGAACCAAATGCGTGTTACTCATTTGGAATGAGTCCAAAACGTTTCTATCTTCAGTAGATGTAATAATAAATGAGAACTTATATGCTGTTTTTCATGACTTTTAACGACTGTTTTGGATCGAATTTCCATACTTGTTGTTTATATTACTGTTTGTGTTGTAGTGTTTCTTGTAACTACGTGCTCAGTTTTGTCGCATAACATGATAGAATACGTAATGAGCAAGAACCGTCTCTTTTCTAACACGACTTTGTTGTTCAGAATAAATAATGAACATCTTCTATAGGATCCCTAAAAAAAAGAACACAGAAAACCTCTGAAGATGACGGCTGCCATAAATAAGATACTTCTATCTAGCCGTTTCACATGAAAAGTCAAAAAAAAAAAAAAAAAACTGAGGTTTTTTATAGCAAAGTCAACAAGGCCTTTGCTATGTTTTTGCGCTAGTGAGACTGGCTGCAATAAGAATTATTTAGGATTCTCAGACCAACACTATATTAATTTTCTATAGTGTTTTTTGTGTGCTACCCAAATCGATCACTTGTAACAAGACGAAGCACTTTTCTACCGGAGTAGTTTAGGGATGAAGACAGTAAGGTTGTCCGCTTCCACTGGAGAAGTTTCGCTTAACTATCGTGGCCACCGCTCGCCAGATGTTTTTAGGATGCTTCCTCGAACCTTTTCTTACAGCCCTTCATCCTACCCCCTAGTCTACAGGTATCTGCCTTTTGTCACATATGTCACTACAAACCCCAGATGTTTCCTGGAATACAGTATGACATTAAAGCCACTGGCACTTGCCTCTACTGACATTTCTGATAAAGTGATAGATTATCTCGGTTCAAGGAGGTTACTTCCTGCACAAAACTTTCTTCGCACTCTTTCTCTGCACAAAAATAAGATCTTTCTTCTATGTGTTTCTTTGTGCATGCAGGGTACAAGAACAAACTAAAGCAGCTATTCTTTTTCTGATCTGAAGGAAGTTACTTTGATCTTACATCCGCTGTGAATCACTTTATCCCCACAGTTCGTATTTATTGATCTAACAATTGGAAAATTAACATTTATTTCTTTAGTTTAAATTTATTTTTAATTTTATTATATTTATATAATTAGTATATTTATTTTTAAAACCACGAGATTTTTATAGCTGATGTTTAACCTAACTTCAGTTTTTGGAAGTTTTTTTTCCCACCTGGTTACACTATAATAAATTTAGTTCAATCCTTTATCCAAGTGTAAGCAAACAAAGTTTGCGCAAGTATCTTCAGAACTGAGGCAACCCGTGATAAAGGTAGACTAAGCTAAGAGACCTCAATAAAGGTCGAAACCCGTCTGGGTGGTCGCTCTTCCCTTAATGCATAGCATTATACATGTCCGCAAGGAGATGTGCTTTGCATTATAGGAGATACTAAGACAATTGATGAGAGCTTAGCCCACCTTTTCCACGAGTTGCCTCAGTCCTGAAGATACTTCAGCCGTAAACTTTGTTTGCTTACACTTGAATAAAGGATTAAACTAAAAATATTACTAACTTCAGTTTACTAAGAAAATTCATTTCGTAGTGTGCATCTACTTATGTCTTCATAGTTCTGATTGCGTAAACCAGGTGGCAGAGATGACGGCGCATATTTATACATATGTATCTTTTTGTTGTTAGGAGTAGAACATTGTTTTTAAGATGTAGGTAATGTTTATTTGTGTATAATTATGAAATAAGGGGATTCACTTCCTGTTTATTGACACGTTCCAAATCAGCTCATAGAACTTGAGGCAACCAACAAATCTGTGGACATTTTTAGCTGTGAAAATGCATGAAGATGATTAATTTTGGTGATGCATTCCCACCCATCATGGCACTATAGCATTTAGGTTCGATGTTTCTAATCACAAATAGAGAGCTGTGATCTTTTCCAGGTGATGGTTGGGAGTTCTTTCCCCCATTTATGTGGCTCTCAGTCACTAAAGGTGAACTGTTTTGTTGCCTTTTTTCTCCCCTTTGTGTTAAGTCATACGTGCTTTAAGAGAGCAGAGGCGAATGATAGCACGTATAAATGTCTCAGACTGACCCACTTTCTTCGCTAAACGAATAAAAAAAAATTTCCCGATAATCAGGATTTAATTTAGAAAGGGTATCCAGGCAACACGCCATCACTCTAAGTACCCCGAGAAGCTATCACTCCTATCTATTGCGCTTTCTTGTCTCACTTCTCTTTTTTTTTTTTTTTTTTCTTTTCCTCCTAAAGTTCTTCGGAGGAAATCAATTGCAAATCTAAGTTGAGACTGCAAACTCCCTCCTGCAATCCCGTTCGTCTCGGGAAATAACAACAGGTAGGTTACAAACCAATCGATGATGAGCGAAGTCTCCTTGGTGTATATCTCACCTAACATCTTTTATTTCACACCATGATAAACCCGCCATCTACTGGGAGCATTGGGTACTGGATGTGTAGGTTCTTTAAGTTTACTGAAAACAAACATTCAGCGAACCTTCCTCGTTTCTACAGACGCTTACGTTAGATTTAAAATCTTTTAATGCAGATTAATATTATTAACAGGATCATACCTGAAGGGTACGGTAGATGATTGAGTCTTAAAAAAATCATAATGCTCCTTTAAATATGTAACAAATAGTTGTATTGTTAAATAAAATGTTTCATATTTACTTTATATATTTATTTTAAAATTAAGATAATTTCATGATGAGTTTGAAATGTGATTCACTGACCTGAAGGGAGGTGGGGGTTATCGATTTCTTACGTAGTTCATGAATAATTTTTCTACCGATCTGTGTCCTGTCGTTTTTGTATTATTTTCGAGACAATACAAGAACGACAAAATGCGAGAGATTTCAAAAAAGTAGCAGCACATTGCGTGAATAGTTTGCAGAGGTGTGGAGTAGGTGTGAACGTTGGCATCGTATGTTTGTTCGAACTTTCACCAGATGGCATCGCATAGGCATTGTACTGCCTCATCATTAGACAACAGGACCACTGGCAACTTGATCATAAGTGTCAGAATAAAGTTCTTCCTCAAAACTTATCTGTCGATTTTGTCTCATGAAAAGAAGCTATGTTTGTTCTACCCATGAAACTTTTTTTGAGCTTTTTTTTTCTCTCCACACCCTGTTCGTTTGTACCATAGACTTCAGCTAGAATAATTTAGATTGCATTATTTTTTGTCTCGTTTTAGGTTAAAAAAAACCCTACCATACTATGATTGTACGGGAACAGTACGCGAATTTAATTTTGTACTCATCCCCGAGATTCAAAACGGTATTATTCAGAGACAGAAAAGTTCCTTACTGTCTGCTGAACACACAAACGTCGGACACTTTAGAGAAGTTGTTTTTCTTGTGTTCTCCTAGACCGGAATGATCAACGCCTTAGCATCCTGCACTTTTTTAAGCTCTTCTAGAAAGAAGACGGAAAAAGAAAGAATCTTAAGGAAGACACACAAGAAATCTCTTTCCCTCCTTCCGTAGGGATTAAAGACATCTAATCTAGCAAAGAAACAGGAAGTGAAAGTTCTCCCGAGTTTGTGATTACGACTGCAAATTGTTTCTTTACAATGATATCACAGTGTTGCTTTTTTCCTATATCCACTTCCGTTTCTTTATGATATACTGAAATTGTTAAAAAATACATCAAAAGAGAGGCTTAAGAATGACTGTGAAACAACTGACCATCGGAGTTTCATATTTTGTAAGAAGAGATGGATGCTATTTCATTGCTAAAAATCTTTCCATTTTGGCCATCTTTTAATAGCACCTTTGTTTGAACTTCCAACCTTTGTTGTCATTTATCATTCATCGTTGTAATATACTGTAATAGTATTCTAGAGCGGCTATCGTATATGTTATTTCAATATTGCATGTTATTTATGATTATTAAACCAATTTCATTTAGTAAGACTATGCATAATCGTAAATTCTGTTTGAATCCACTTGAATTGAATTACTGAAATTTGATGTTTTAATTGTGCAATTACGATTCTTATCCATTTTTTTTAACATATAAGCAGAAGATTGTTGAGATTGGTGGACATTTAGCTGAGACGATACGTAGAACATGCCACTGATTACACATCAAATGATTATTGAAATATGTAAATATAAAGAGTATACAAGGGTCATTATATGATTTCAATTTACATTGATTCAGCATGTCCTAATCATTGTAGATGTCACATCTGCGTGTTGGCCAACAAGAACTTTGTACAGGAGTATAGCAGCAGCAAAAAAGAGAAAAATGCGAACTAGTCTTGACTATCAAATGATGGCAGTGTTATCTCTATTAATAACAATCACTGAAATTACCTTTCTATTCAACAACTTGCATCTATCTTATTTTTCTCATTTTAAATAATTTTGTAGTTGAAATTTTCAGACACTTCAGAGGGGGAAAAAGTTTAGGAAGAAACACTGTCCTCATTATCATTAGTTGAAGCATCAGCAAGAAAAAAAGAAAGATGGAAATGGTCCACAAGTGGAAGTAACATGCTCACCCTGTTAACAAGGCTATAATAAATGACGTCTAGCCGACGGGTTTGGGGGTGCACGTCTCAGTAATTCCGGTGCACTCAGGTCATCCATTTTGTTGGAGCTTCTTAACTGGTCGTTTAGGATAACTCAAGTGCACACCATTTTAAAAGTGCTGGTCTGTCGATAGAGATAGCGAAAATCAACGTAGGTGTTGTTCAGCCATTTGCTGAGGGTAGGCTGTGGTCGGTAGTTGGGTTACAACAGCGGGGGAAAAAACATTTTTTTTCCTCTCTTCTTTTCCTTTCCCCTGCATGCTTATTTGCCCACCACACGAGAAGAAAGGCTGACATATTCATCGACATGACTACGAATGACTCCACTTAACCTAGGCGCAGGCGTTCCCTTCATTTGATGTTCTCCAGATAGCTAGTTAAAGACCGAATCGGGAGCAGGGGAGATTCTCGGGGCCATCAGGGAGCAATAGCGGAACCCTCTACTACGACCTTTATCGTGTATATTGTCAGTTTTTTTGTGCGATATTTACAGGGTAGATACTATGAGAATTAACACGGGCTTTCGTTACCAGAACCTTATCTCTATTCAATCTCATAAATTCACTCAACTAGGCATTCAGTGAATTAGAGTTGAATCCAGATGTTGTGCTGTCTGGTTAGTCAACGAAAGCTTCTACTTGGACGTAGATGTAATTAATATTTTTACAAGTTTTAGAACCTGCTTGTACATAAGTATGCCGAATTCAGTTTTGGAAGCGTAGTTCATATTTGAAGTCTTCTAGGAAAACAGGATACGCGAAAAGTTCCAAATGAACCGCTAAAACATTTGTGACATCATCCATATGATGTAAAGTATGGCTGCGTGTGTAATAACTCTACGGCACCTTGTTCGACAACTAGGTGCCGTAGAGTTATTGAGTTTATTTAGTTGAACCGAAGCCAAACGGCAGTAACAAAGAAGTGGAAAATGCCACAAGAAAGTAAACTCTTCTGATAAAAAAAACGAACAACAGACATGTGATAAATCACGTGCCATGGGCTCATGTCAATGAGTGACTCCCTTATTTCATGCTTCATTTTCGGTTAGTAGAGCGACGCACAATTACTCTTGCTTAGCCGTCCAGAAGTGAATAGGGTTTTCTTTAAAGGTACACGCAGGTATTGATACAGATGGTGTTTCCTAGAATATGATATTAGTGACGTCACCATTCTTTGCTCTTTACGAGTATTATCTTGTGACACCCTGATAAAAGCATGCCGTTCATTCAAATAAAAGTTTTCATGAAACGAAAAGTGTACAGTATCGCAATCACGACACGCTTTCAAAGCATGCAGTACATCATTGTCAAATGGGAACAGATTTGACATTTGTGTTGGTCATGCATGTGAACCTGACACGCAACGAACGCAACAGAAGTTGAAGCATAGTTTGTTTCTTCCTATTTAATGATACTTCCGACTCGTTCGTTCTCAACGAAGCTATTATTTCAATGATTTCAACCACTTCAATTTATTTCGATGCGCTGAATGGAGGGGGGGGGGGTTCCATTTCGAGCTACTTAATAAGTGATTCCATGGATCTTAAATGGGCAACAAACCATTTTCAGCGCGATTACTATAGCTGATGATTCATGTCATTGTTTGTTTAACAGATTTTTCTGTTTTACTATCCATTTATTTTTATTCACACCCATAAGAATTTAGAAACCTGTAGCACAATGAGTACTGGTAGGTTAAAGATGAAAACGACAGTCATCCTTGCTTTTCTTTCAAGCATAGGCCTCCAATACCAGGATGGTAGTATCACACAGAGCGATGGAAATCATCTGCCACCTAAAGACATTCACAAACATCCTTGCCACCACATTATGGTTTCTATTCCATAGCTTGCTGGCGATGAATCGTATATGTGATCAGTTTGTCGAGCAAGTACAAGAAAAACTTGACCTTCTAATATAACTTTTTTTTCTCGGAGGCTTCTTTCTTCGTTCTATTCGTATAAAACGAGAATATTCTTTTATATCTATATATGATAAATATTTGAAGTATCTTTAAGTAGTTTCATTATCATTTCTTAATTTTGGTTTGCTATGAAATTTATCTAAATGGCAATCAGTATCATTCACTTTGGCCTTATTTAAAAAAATTAAATAGTCGCCATCAAAACAAAGTTTCTTACATCATTGTCTTTACTCCCCCTTCCCCAAATCATAGTTGATCAAGAAACATAGTCATGGGTACGTCAGAAAATGCAGTGATGATTGAATTTTAAAATATGGCATTATGATTTTGTTTCGTTTGGTTGCTGTAATCGCTTTTAGCAGAAATCAATCAGAACTCTGAATAAAGTATTTCTTTATTATTCATTTAATTATTAACTTTTTATTAAGTGGCACTTGACAACATGGCAGTCTTACTTGAGGGCAATTAGGTGTGTAATCAGTCAAAGTAAATGATCGATCATGCTAAGTAAACCAGTGGTCTTGGACATAGCTTGTAGACCAGGCATCTCCCAAGTCTGCTCAAGCTATTTTGGCCTTTATGAATTATTTATTTCACGTGTATTAAAATTTATGTTTTATTATTTTCATAAGCTCTAATTATCTCGCCACTATGAATTTTGTTAATGGAAATATAAATAGTTTAATCATTTAGAATATCGGCATTTATTAACAGGAAAAAATTTAAATTATAGAAAATTGCTTAAAAAAGTTTTTTTTCTCTCTTTATAATAAGATATTTTTATTTGATTCAAGTCTGAGGCACATGTGGAGTTGTTTCCATGGTCAACACGAAATAATTGATATTACAAAATAAGTGATATTTTGCTACTCATCCCTAAGTTCTATTTTTAAAATAAAATATTTATTTTTTTTTGTTGGATAAAATCATACGAGGTGTGGCTATTTAATAACGAGACTGGTTGCAAAAGTGTGGTTTATTATTACAATTGTATAACTTGATTGTTATTCCCTTCAGCATATTCCCCTCCTCTATCTATACACCGTTGCATATGAATTTTCCATTGTTGGAAGCAGTGCTGCAAGTCATCAGGTGTTATCTGCTTCAGTAGCGCTGCCGTTTTCTCCTTTACCTCATCTACTGACTGATAACAACGGTATGGTAATGGTGAAATGGGTACCAGAGGGTCAGACAGTTAACCAACATTATTACCTTGAGGTTCTGGCCAAGCTGAGAAAACGAGTGAGGAAGAAGAAACCCAATCTGTGGAAGAAAACGCTTGGATTCTCCATCAGGACAATGCTCCAACCCACAGTGCACTGTCTGTAAAGCAGTATCTGCCTGATAAGAAGATCCCAGGGATGGATCATCCACCTTACTCGCCGGACTTAGCTCCCTGCGACTTTTACCTTTTTTTTTCCAAAGTTGAAATCCGCATTGAAGGGCACCCATTTTCAGCCAGTGGATGAGGCAAAGAAGGAAACGGCAGCGCTACTGAAGCAGATAACACGTGATGACTTGCAGCACTGCTTCCAACAATGGAAAATTCGTATGCCACGATGTATAGATCGAGGAGGGGTGGAGTATGTTGAAGGGGATAACAATTAAGTTATACAATTGTAATAATAAACCACACTTTTGCAACCAGTCTCGTTATTTAATAGCCACACCTCATATGGGTTAGCAGAACTCGGTAAATATCAGTTTCATCCTGGTTAGTTCATACTTTTCGATTGAACCTCCCATAGAGGGCGCTGGATTCATCCCCTTCCTGCTGTACAGACTGCCAGTGAATGTATGCAATAGAAAAGACGGCACACTCTAATGGCCTTAGTTGATCCAAGAGGCAATCTTTTTTGCTGTTTAGCTATTAAAAAATACTTTGTATTGACTACATTGTTGAAAAATATTATTAAAATAGAAAATAAAATATTATTTTAAAAAATAATATTAAAACCACTTTCCATGAAGCAGTGGAGTATATTTTCATTACAACGCTAAAACAAGGGCTGCATTGGGTCCAATGCAGCGCATTTTTAATACTGAACTCCAGCTATGTGAGCATGCGTACTCGAGTGTCATGTGTGAATAGTTTACTAACACAGCCCTAGAGAGAGAACTACGCAACCATGATTAAAATAGCAAAACATAAAAATTTGCAAAAGTCATCGAATTATTCTAGCGGAGCCAACAGAGTACAGTCAACACCAAGTCTCTGAATACTGCCTACAAAGAAAGATTTTCGTTGGTAATTTCTCTTAGAAATAATGTAATTTTCAATCGATGGGACTTGATCGATCTGTTGTCGTAAAGATGGAGTTATGTCTTTCTTTGATTTCATAGTTTATTTCCCTCAAGTCCTCAAACAAACGTAGGAAATCCCTAGAAGGAAGAGATTCATACCATCTTCAAGAAATAGTAATACTACCAACAAAGGGATTAAGTTTGCTGTTTTTATTATGGAACGGTTGGAAAAATTTAGACTTTTCTTCTCGAAGTTGCATCACGTGATCATATCCGAACTACCCTTTTTACGTTTGCCGCTCTGGGAGTTTACTTACAGGATCATGCAAGCAAGGCATCACTGGAAAAAGACCGTAATATCAGGATGATTTAGTATCGTTGTTCTGCTGGGATGTACTTTATCTAGATGTATTTTGGCCGAAACAAAAAAAACTATGATTCATCCCGTTGCTTTCCTGACATCTCTGAAATACTTCCTAGACAAATAGCGGCTCATAAAGTAGCCAGTAAAATGGACATTATGGGTTTTAATACACAGCTAAAATGGACGTTGCAATCAGGGATTTATTTGCCCTCGGGGAGCAGCGAAATAGATGGGCAGATATATAATTTTAGGTTTTTCAGTTCTAGTAATAGACGGAGTAGTAATTTAAGTGTATACAGGCAGGCACTTCAAAAATAATCTTGTTTGGTGATCGCAAGTATTTAATTATTTTTTAATTAAAGAAATGTTACTTGAACAAATACTTAACCAAGATTGCCTTATGATATTTGTTTTTTGTATTAAGTGGACAAGTATCGGACAAATGATTTCATATCAGCTGTTAGTTGAAAATATCACGTGACCTTAATTGATTACTACTGCGTAAACTAAGATATGTGGAATTAGATTTTATATTTACAAAAGTTAACTATTTGTTGTAGAGGGCGCTATTGATGTGTCGACGTAATAACTGTTAATATATAATCGACACATCAACAGCGCCCTCTACGACAAATAGTCAAAATTAAAATATCGGTCTCTTAAATTTAACTGATTTTTTGGAGTTTATTTTGAAAGATCTCAGCACATATAGTAGTCTTAATAAGATCTTTAAAAAGAATGAAATTGATTGAAACTTAAGAACAAACAAACAAGATCTCCGTCAAAAAGAACAACAAGAATCCGTTGTTCTCGAGTGCATATATATTAAAAACTACACTTTCACTTCGAGTTTCTCAGAAAGAAAGTGACAAAAGCTGAACGTTACATTGCTTTCCGGGCATGGCATGAGAGAGAGGATGGTGATATGAAAATACAGCTGTAATCAGCGCGGACGGTCGTAATCCAGGAAGTACTTTATATGTCAAGACGTGACGTGGATCAAATTGCTGCGTTTGCTCGCTCGCCGACGTTTCTCTCTCCTTTTTTTTTTTTTTAGAATGAAACTCTGTTCGACGGTAGATACCTCAGCAACACGTTCAGTGATGCACTGGTATTGTTCCTGTTTGCTCTGTTTTATTATTATTATTTTTTTTAGTGTGCCTAATTTTTAGCGCAAAAAGTGACATCTGACTTGCTAAAAAAAAACTCATTTGTAATTACCAATTTAATGTCCACTGCCACAACAAAACTAGCTGCTTAAGTGCGGTTTTAATTATATGTATAAAGAATTAGCAAGTACCATACTGGCCTCATCGGAGAAGTCCATTCTATTAATACTGCGAGTACCTGTGAGCTCATTCGCATCAACTGAGCTGAATCTTTGTTAATTATGCACCACCTCTCATGCAAAATGACCTCAAAACAGCCAAAATGGTGACTGATTTATAAAAATCTACCGTAAGCTATCAATTGATTGCTAAAAAAAAACTCATTTGCAATTACCAATTTAATGTCCATTGCCACAACAAAACGAGCTGCTTAAGTGCAGTTTTTTAATTATATGATGGGCTGAGAACAATTCAATATTTGACCATCACATTAACATCGTATGGCCTACCCACCCCTGTCATTAGAAATACTTAGCTACGTAAATTACTCACAGACAGTTTCTTTTGTAATTGTGACCGAAACATGTCGGGTTACTCACAATAAACAATCAGTAACCTTGATAATAAATAATCCCGGAAGTGTGATGTCCTGTTGAGTGCACATAGTTGTGAAACGAAAGCCAGGAATGGGGAAAAAAAATCAGTTCCGTAGTTAAGTTTAGTCTTAACTACGGAACTTACACAATTTTTTTTTTAGTTTAAGTCAGTGTCCATTGTGCTTTTCTTATGATAATTGCGATTTAATGATACTTAGAGGAAGTGCCTTCAATCCCTGCCTACTGATTTTGAAAATGCCAATTAGGGTTGTTCATAAAATTCATGGGCGTTGTGTTTGCGTTTAGAGATCGAATAATATACATTTAAAATTAAGTTACTTCGATTTGATTACTCCAATCACTGTGTAGTCCAGTGTTCCTTTTTCAAAATGAACTGCAAATCAAGGCTCTGTCATTGTAACGAATTCTGACCACTCCTCGTTTGAAAGTTAATAAGAGGCGTGACGCTGTTCTTTTTTGATCTGTGACTTTTATCATTTTCCTAGACTTGTCAAAACTGTCCATTCGCCCAAGAACTGGATTTCATCCTCTGATTACATTGTTAGCAAAAGAGAGTGAAAGCACAGTCGAGTTAGTCTGATGCATATTTTAGCACCCACGTTTGGACAAGACCCTCCTCACTTATATTTCAACGTCTCCATCCCTAGTGTTATTGCGCCCACCCTTACCGTTCCATAAAGTAACAGATAAGGGGATGAACTAACACCATCAACCACATAATTTACGGGTCAGTCACTAGAGACATATTTTATTGATCCCGCCTCTGACACTTGGGTGCGGTCACAAAGTGTAATTTGAGTGACAAGAGGACGGAGAAGGGAGGACACGGGAAAAATATCGTGGGGAAGATGTGGGGCGAGGAGTGTTACTTTTCTTATAGAACTCGACTTTTTTTTCTTTATCAGCTTCATGGACAGCGAATAGACATTAAGGAATTGTACAAATATTAGTAGATTATACTCCAATGAGTAAAACTTTGAAATAAGTTTGGAAAACAAATTGTTAGTACATGAAACTCGAGTAAACTTCCACAATGGGTTGCCTTAGTACACTATTTAAGACATTTTGTCTTTATAATCGCCATTTATTATTGTTTTCAGGATTCAAATGAGCTTTATTGGACAATGAGTGGCCCATCATTTTTTCTCTTCCCTCAAACAAGTAGTAATGCAAACTACACGTTCTAATTTGAAGTCATTGAATTAGGAATGAAGGTATACTTACAATATTATTAGAAAATTAAAGTAAGAGGTTTTTAGAAGTAATGACGTAATTTTGTGAGAATCATTTGTAATTTCTTTCCAACATTGCAGGCTATATAATTTGACTCCCTTAGAGTGACTTTAGAAATGATAAACGCATGTCCTTGATTGTTATTTGTCATATAAGGCACTATAGATCATTATCAGGGAGTCTGCAGACAGCTAAGATATCTAGAATTTTTTTTTTACTCTCCCTCCTAGCAGGGAGCTGAAATTACAGATGAAACTTGACACCAGAGATCTGAGCCACGTATTTAATGCAGGGAGACCATGTTGAGACAAGCCTCCCAGATTTCTGTTCTGAGTTGTGGTTAGAGTAGACAGACAGGCTCGTGATGCGTCTCAGTATGTGTTAGAACATACAAAGAGATGAAAAATACATCTGATAGTTGCCTAAAGTTCAACCAAAAAAAAAAAAAAAACAGTTTTCCGAATGTTAACAGCAGATCGTGTTGTTCAGGAGCAGTTCGATCAGATGAGAAAGTCATGTAATGACAGCTTTATTGCAAGAATAAGTACGTTTCTTACTAGAAAGAAGGACAGAAAAAAATATTCAGAATGTTTACAGAAACTTGAGTCCTTTTAATATTGTTTCTTAATAACTGCATATTTCAGAAATAGTAGCCGGATCAGTGAATCTTCAAACAATAAAATTGCATTAAAGTCGCTTTTGAAAAAGCTGTATTGAACCTTATAACTTCTGTGACATAAAATCAATACTTCCTTCTCTCAGTATTGATTTTTGGAGTTAGTTAATTGCCTTTTTAGATTAGCTTAGTTATTAGACTACTATTTAGTTTAGATAAAGTCGTTTATTTTCTTTTGAAAAACTGGGAAAAAAGTAGATCATGTTTCTCCAACTATTTACGATTCCGAGTCACTTTTCCAAGTTCACCCTAACCGGAGAAAAGAAGGAAAAAATCTCTTTACGACTCAGGTGGTAGAAAGTAAAAGCTAGTGCTGGTCACGGTAGTAGAAAAGAACACAGTCTTACTGGGCAGAGGGCATTCGTGTCGAAGTCATCAGTCTTCGGTAATTGCCCAAAGAACAACACTTCGATTAACCCTTCGTACAGTCCGCGAATTGAACAACAAACGAAGCCATTGTATCACATTTCGACCCCGCTGTTTGTGAACCACATGACACCAAACTGTCTCATGCACCTAAACACTGAGCGGACTGTAAAGCAGTTATAAATCTCACCCCCTGCAGACCCTTTCTCCGGACTTTCGCGATCTGGAGGGGAAGTTTGCTTGGCATTCTGATTGCTGGACGAGGGGACAAGAAATGTTCAGACGGAGAGAGAAAGATGGAGTACGAACAGATAGACAAATGGAGAGAGGGATAAAGTTCATGGTCGTGACAGCAAATAAGTCTTCTGTCTCGATACCGAGTTGCAAAGCGATGGGTGGTTCACCTCTGCCATCATTGTTTATGGAATCAGCGTCCTCTTTAATCCTTAAGCGCGCAGGGAGCAGGGCGTGTGCTAATTGATAGAGGATTACAATCCAGCTGTGTCGGCAGTGGAAGATGGTGATAAAGGGTTAACGAGCAGCAGTTCTCAGCAGGCTCACCTAATGGCGTAGTTCTCTATGTGTGTGTCAGGCCTGCTCCAATTAAGGTCACTTGCAGCATCACGATTTAACTCATGAAGGAGGAAAATGGTTTAACGTGTAGGATTCTGAATGGGTTAGAAGTTCTTACGTGTGTAGACTTAACGTTAGCATCACACATTTCTCGGCAGATAAAAGCTAAAAGAAGAGCGAGATGAAAGGAGAATGGCATTCCTTTGCATGTTCTTAAATACTGCCATACTTTGACATGTTTTGCGACTTCGTGTTGTGATTAATGTCGAATTAACGGGATAAAATTCCAAGAATTATCCATGAAATAAAGAAATGTAGTCAAATAATTATATAGCTGATCCCCTTGAACTGGAATGCCTTAATATCCAGGAAGGAGCAGGGTAGGGAAGTACCAGGCGCACAAAGGAAAGAGAACAGAACAGAATTTTGCCAATAAAGTACTAGAGAAAGGATAAAACACCTCCGTTATTGTAATGGAGGTAATCCTTCAAGCACAGCTAATCATTACACGAAATCAATAATTGTTATTAATTTGCGAATCTCAACTGTTTATTGAGCAATGATATAATAAGGGAATGGGAATACAGAGAGATAGAGATTTATGAATAAATAACTGTTTGTATATATTTATTTATTTTATTTTAATAAATCTGAACGTCTGAAAAATCCTAAAACGCAATCTCGCAAAGAGACGATGCATAAAAATGACTGCATTATTTCTTTTCTATAAATCAAAGTCGGGTCGATGGCGAAACCTGTTCGTGGGTAAGCATACTTAATTCTACCTCTAACAGTTGTAAGTACGGTCCTATCATATTGTAAATTATGTTAAAAAAAAGAAAAAATGAAAGAATAAAAAGACGAGGAAAAATTGCAAACCGGACTCCAAAAAAGACCGGAGGAGTTATTTGATGAGTCCCATTTTTATTCTCTCGTAGCCCGTGTGGCCACTGATAGCAAATCTTTCATCATTTTCAGCGAGAGAAAGTCGCTTCTTGTGTGTCAAAATGAGGGTGGACGGAACCTCCTTGGAGTTTATCTCTTCACTTCCTGTAATGCACTTCTGAAAGAAATAGTAGAATGGGGAACCATAAAACTGTATACTAGTTTCTGGCTTGTTAGCAAGTAGGATATCTTCTTTCTAACCAGGATGCATTCCGAAAAATCCTGTCTAAGGAGGTTTTCCGGACATAACTTTAGAATGAACATTTTATTTCCCATCAGAGAGAGGAAAAGGTCGATGTCTACTTTAGAATAATTGTGAATTATTGAAGAATCAACTGTAACAGATGATTGTTTTGTTATTTGCTGTTACTAATTTTATTACACTAGTAGTTATTTGTATAAATGTCACATAATCAATGCAGCTACTGTACAAACGTGGTTCCTTTTGCCAATTCTGATTTATGACTGATTACATGCAATTACACGCCCCCGATCAACGCAAAATCATTTTGATTTGGCATTGTGTGCACGTTCTTTTTATGATGATATAAAACTTCTCTTTTGAAGTACCATTTCAGAAGTTTTCTCGACTACGACCCTGATATGTTTAAGAATATCTTAAAGTAATGGGACTCCACTTATCTTCTCTGTTATCTTTTTTTTTTTTATTAACAGACATCTTGCAAGAAATCCTTTCATATGTGACTGTAATCTCAGGTGGTTAGCAGAATATCTCCACTCCAATCCGATCGAGACAAGTGGAGCAAGATGCGAAGGTCCGCGTAGGATGCACCGTCGACGGATAGGTCAAATGAAGGAAAACAAATTCAAGTGCAAAGGTAAAATATTGTTTAATAAATCAGGAAGTATTTAGGTAACAGACAGCTGCTTTACTGCTAAAATATTTTCTGTCCATAAAGCATTAAATAAGTTACGTTACATCGAAAATTTATCCTGTTGTAATAATGAAATATACGTAATTTTTAACACTAAAAGCTATTTGAACTTATTTTTTTCAATTTGTATTCCAGACACAAGAGTGCTCTGCTATAGTACACATTTAACATGCTAACCACGAAGCTTATATTGATCATCTATATTCTGCCAGAAATTGCTTACAATACATACATACACCAATGTTACCGTATACAGTGTGTGTGTATATAACATTAGACGAACTTCGAATAATTACAGTTAATGTTTTTTGTTAACAAAAAAAAAGAAGAAAACAAAAAAAGTTTTCAATCTGTTTAAGATTTCTTTTTTATTCTCTGACAAAATCAAACATTTTCTTAGATACAAATTGTATAAAAAAGCGATTTATATTCAATATGAATTTTTAAAAATTCCTAAAATACTATATGTTGCTGTAATAAAATATTAAGTGAGTTTATTTTTAGAATTAGATTCTGAAAATAAAAAAAAATACTAAAATAAATACACGATAAGCATTTCGTCTGCATTTTCTTCGGCTTATTATCGTTCATCGATCGAAAAAAAAAATCGACAAAAGAAGAAATAAAAAATCCATCCCCAGTGGGCACAAGGGGGGAAGTCTGAAAAGTTCTGATAAACACCTAGAACAAAAATGATATTAAAGCAACTGATATACCACAAGATAGAACATACGAGAATATAAGAACATACGTTACCTCATAACTCTGCTACTAGTATGTTCTTTCTTGTGGTTATATCAATTGCTTTAATGTTATTTTTGTTCTAGTTGTTTATCAGAATTTTTCAGACCCCCCCACCACCACCTCGTCTTCTACGCACACTCCCTGGTTAAAATAGGATGGTTTATGCAAATGACAAGTCTAACATTTCTCAAGATTTACACCAGGGATAAAAATGCTATAAAGCTTTTACATTAAAAAAAAAATCTCCTCCGCAGCAGTTTTTAATTTCAGACATTATCTATTATGAAATTACAACTATTATTATTATAGCAGCCCCCCCCCCCCCAAAAAAAAAATCTCGAATATAAGTCTCGAGACAGATATTTGTTGCTTTTGCATTTATTACATTTCGGTGACAATGAAAATTGGCAAGATGAACAAACTGAAACTTAAACTCACCCCAGCGAAATGTTTTTTAAATTTGAAAAACCATTTTCTTAGATGAGAGTTTAGTATTATTCAAGGATTATTCTCCTTCATTCAGTTCATCCCTTCAGAAAACATAGATTTGGTATAAAAGCTTTTGTATATATGTGATTGCGAAACAGGATAGATTTCAGGATAGACTTCATTGTATACACAGATGCAGTATAGTTCTATAAAGTGACTTTGAAGCAGTAATCCAAACACTGATGACGAGCCTTTTCCATTCTGATTGGTTGTACAAAAACACCAATACATGTAGAACAGTTCGGAAAAACTGAAAGGCGTTACCATGACTCACAGAGAAATTAGAAAATGAATAGGTAGAGGAAAAACTTACGGATAACATCATAGAATACGGTAAGAATATCAATTATCATATTTAATAGGTCAAATATGATGATTTCTGTTGAATGTGTTCGAAATTGAATCTCATCTCATAAGAGAAATTTTCTATGCTTTCATATGCTAAGAGCAGCCACTAAAATGGGGCATCCCTCACATGCTGACCAACTTTTCAGGTTAATCGAAAGACACTTCCCTCTCTGGTTCTACCTACACTAAAAAAACCCATCTCACTGGTATTGCCATGTGTGTTCCTTGCTTGCAGAGAAAAAAAAACGAGTGAGAGAGAGATGTGTGACAAATGTGGTTGTCTGTGTGTATATATCTGTTTTGAAACATATCGCATTTTGGCTAAATTTTAAAAGGATAATTGAGGCAATGTAGACTGGTTCACATTGTTTCAAGTACTCACCAAAATTCCATTTTCAGTTCAGTCGTTTTTGATTTTATCGTAAATAAACATACATTTTTGTTAGCTCTTTTCCAAAAAAGAGTTCATCTTAAATTGTTAACAAACTTTAACTCTCCCCCCTCCCTTATCGACATGGCGATAACAAGTTTTCTTTTGTTTCCAAATAGGCTCGGAACAGTTTCGAACTCAAAGAGCAGGCGAGTGCATCATTGATAAGGACTGCCCGGAGAACTGCGTTTGCGATGGAACAATCGTGGACTGCTCCAGGAAGAGGTTGCGTGAGATTCCAAACGATATCCCCATGTTCACCACGGAACTGTAAGTGTATCAAAAAAGTTCGTTATGAGCATTTTTTCCATTACACGTTTTTTTTGAAAGTTGTTAATAAAAAAAAATGGCTTCATAAAAGGTTGATATTTCATTTCTAAATGGCTATATAAAATCTTCGAAGCATTTTTATGAAAGGTTGTTACGAGTAATATTTTTTCCATGCCAAAATTATCTGATGGCTCTTAAAAAGTCAACGCTTTTTAAGAGCCATCAAATAATTTTGGCATGGAAAAAAAAATTACTCGTAACAACCTTTCATTAAAAATGCTTCGTTTTTTTTTTTTTATGAAATTCGTTGTTTTTAACCTGTCTAAAAAAAAGAAAAAAAAATCTGGATTTTCTTCATTGAAAGTGATTTCTTTTTAATTGTGCATACGAGATTCTGTTAATTATCTATTAAAATATTGAACTAACCAGCCTCTTAAGTTAACTGAGATGCATTTATTTAACTAAAAAAATATATATTTCAGAAATCATCTGCAAATATTTAGTTGACATAAAATGACGATAACATTCTTATAGAACAGTAGATGAATATTTATTACTAGAAGAAATTTTATTAGAGTTTTAGATGGGAAATGTTTAAATGTTTTTATTATTAGTTATTTAATGTCGACGAAAGGTTGACCAACTGCGGATGTAATGCTGTGGATAAACCATGGAAACTTGACCCGCTTGGACTGTGTGTTATGAATTAGGATATACAGTCCATAAAGTTAATTAAATACGTGGGTGTGAAAAAATAATAAATTGAATATATATTTTGAAGTATATTCTGAAATTTAAGCAGTTATTTTTTACTAATTACTCCTGTAATCTGTCTAATGGGTCCATTACGTTGGCCAAAGTATGTTTAGCTAAATTAACCCACCTGAATTACAACATTCATAAGTTCATGAGTCTTTCACAATAAAAATATCTTGTTAATATTGCTACATCGCCATCACCTGACATCAAGATGTAAAAAAGGAGTCAATGTGAGGTAATCTGAGCAGTCATTCATGCGTTGGTTTAAGGCCGAGAGTTAGGTGGATTCGAAGAGTTCCCTCTTCTATGTCTTCAGTTTTTGCTGTCCTCATAGCCTTAGATGCTTCGACCGGTTTGTATAAACATGCTACATTCTTTACTTTTTTTTGGCAGTGCCAAAAGTAAAGAACGTAGCACTGAGTGATGACAGTAGGGATGAATTCTGAATTCGCTACACTATTCAATCCAAAAGAGAAGCGACAAGCACAAAGTTGAACATCATTACCCTTACTGCCATTTTCACTTAACTCAGATCTCTGTTGAAGAACTGTGAAGCTTTGCTTTATGAATGCGTGTAATAGTTCATTTAATTATAACGATGTCGTTTGGTTGGAAAGTCCTGGATTCGAATCCCGTCTGAAACACAAATAACCTTAATGAAGACTTTAACATTTACATCATGGTTTAATTCTTTTGGCCCGGGAAGTAAAATGAGTTATCCTATTGTCAAAACAAGGGTTCTTAATTCATCCTAAGAGAATAAAAGATGCATTGATTGCTGTTCAAAAGAACATCCGCGGATTTTTCTTCAATTTTAATAATCTATGATGGAGTAGATTTAGAATTTATACAATTACACAGGGAAGTGATAATGTATGGAACATGGGAGAGAAGAAAGAACCTTTTGTTCACTGTAAGAAGAATGCTTATGTGCTCGTATTTATTAAGGAGATTTTATGGATAATCATATACTTGAATGTGTACATTCATATACCAGTGTGCGTTAGGATCATATACGAACGGGAGATTTGAAGAAATGGAAAAACTACATTTAAACAGATTGTAATCCTTTATCATCTTTAATATGGAGCTACGAAACATTCTAGTTGTAAAGATACATTTGGAACTGTCTTTTAACCACAATTTTAGTTATGAAAACAAATATTTCGTCCATAAACTTCACTTTACGGTGACATTTCCTGAAGTAATGTAGAAAGCAGCTGGTGGTAATTTCTCACGTGAAGGGTATCAAATGACAGAAATGTCACCTTGTAGCATCTCGGAGATTCCGGAGAAAGCGACAGCGAGAAAGACTGATATGGGAATCTCTAAGGTCCCTTACGATTCCTGTCACAACCCTTCAGATAATTAAGTAAAGAGAACCCTATGTTCGCTCCATCTGAGACTACCACCAGTGTAATGGCCCAAGACTTGATTACATCTTTTAATTACGGACCTCCTAATATTGGCATGTAAATTAAATAATAGTGGTGTGTGTAAATCACGTGTGTCGTGGCCGAGCCAGGTAGTTAGTCATGTAACATTCTCTCTCGCATCACCACCGCCAGGGCGGTTCTGTCATTATTTCACGTGTGAATAATTGCCCGATAATTTACTACCCTGCTAAATTATAGGATGGGTGTTGTTGGCTTTTCCAGGCGTCTCAACGACAACATCATCTTCAAAGTGAAGAATGACGGACTGTTTAAGAAGCTACCCAACTTAAATAAATTGTAAGTATCTTTTGTGGTATTTTTGCTATTAAAATATGTAGAAAGTAAATAATGTGCGATGTACAAATATTATTAAGTCTCAAAGGTAGTTTATTATGTTTATACTAAATATGACTTCAAGTTGCTGTTAACATCTTCGCTCATCAGTCAGCTAAGGATGGTTGGGGAATTATTTTGCAGTTTTGAATTTTAATTGCGCCATTTCAACAGGTTTGAAGATCTGTCGGAGATGAAAGTTACGTTAATTAATAACACGACGTTGTAGAACGTTAACACACATAATTTCACTGCATAATCTATATATATTATCATTGCATGACAGTTAATCACATGCATGTTTTTACTGCTAGTGTGTATTCGACAGACTTGGAATGCTTTTATTTCTCATAACTCATTTTAGCTAGTAATTGTAAATTAGATTTTTTTTTCATTAAAGAAACAAATATTATTCATCACCGCCCTCCTTCAGTAAGTTGGGCAGAAAAAAAACAAGAACTAATTGATTTGAAGTGCCACTTAATAAGAGATAGCAACTTGAAATACGATCCTTGAAAGATTCTCCACAAATTTCAAGTGTCATAATTTGATATACATTTGCAAGGCCTAAGGAATGTACAGATGAAGAGAGAGATTTGTAAATCTAAAATTAATCGCATTATGTTAGAAGCGTGCTAGTGCTCATTAAATATACAAGTAAATAAAACAGTGAAAAAAAATTCGGAAACTGGATCGACTTCGTAAATGATTTAGACAATCTTTTGTTGAAGCATTAGCGAAACTAAAAAATTAAGCGAAATCTATCTTGCAGTTTGTGCATCTCCTTAAAAAAAAAAAAAAAAAGCATTTATTTTACAAATTTCGTAAAACCTCATTCGGGAGCTTAAATCTTGTTAGCAAAAGTGATAGACCATAATAAATAACTAAAAATCGAAGGCTCCATTTTCCTCATTTGGCAAATTCAACGCGTTGTGTTAGTAATGATCGTGCCACAGCACTGTGGAGATCATCAAGGAATTTAACAGTGTAAAAATCGCAAATTCACAACCCACTTTGGAAAAACAACAGATTGCTTGATGCTATCCAATAGATTGTTTTATATTGAGAAAAAAAAGTACTTGCGCTTATGGTATTATCGTATGTATTTTACTATACATTATCATAACGTTAAGTATAACCATTATTAGTTAAATAACTCAAATTGCAAACTTGATATTGTATTATTAAGAGTACTTATATGAGCTATTCATAAATTATAAAATTATTTAATTTCCTTTTCTTTTCTGTCATGAAGCGCTGTACATTGTAATATAAAGAAATATCTGTCTCTTTCTAAACATTCCTTGTTTTGTGTTCTTCAGAGAAAATAATGATATTTTGTTCAGTGACTCAAAATATACATTAAATGCACCTTAGGCCTAAAAATCAATTTATTTATTTATTTTAAGGGACTTGCGTCACAATGATATTACAGATATTGAAGATGGCGCTTTCCAGGGAGCCAGCGCCCTCAACGACTTGTAAGTTAGTTTCTTATATATTATTCGATTAATGTCTAAACAATTAGAATAATTAAAATTAAACTTTTATTAAGAGAAAATGAGAACATAATTCGCATTATTATAGATTATGCAAAAACTGAAAAAAAAAAGTCTTTAAAATGATGCATAAGTAATTAATTTTTCAGTTTCTATGTGTAAAAGATCTCAATGGTTCTTTTAAACAATCGTATCTGAGGTTTTTTATTTTATTTAATTATTATTATTTTACCTACGTCCATTTTTGTTGACCCTGCATTAGAAAAAAATTGTCTTGTCTTTCTATCTCATTTTTAATAAGTAGCAACCAGAATATATTATTTTCGATACGAATCATCCACTGAGCTTTGGGAGCAAAATATCATCTTCAAAAGGTGATAAAAATACAGACTTCGATTCCCAGTTATACGTAATGACGTTGTTTCCATGGAAATTGCTTTATGACATTACGAAATAGCCAGAAAGGGAATAGCGTAAACAAGTATGACACATGAGATACCGTTTTACATTCTTCTCGAGTTGAATCTGAAAAAAGAAGTCTCGTCTTGTTCAGTTACGAATATGTTATCTGCCTTATGCAGAACGAAGAAATCACGTGAAGTCGAGTCGTTAAGAAGATAGCCGCTACCGCAGTTAGCTGAGATGATATTCCGGGAAATAAACATGAATCATAAATGAAGTAATCCAGCATTTTGTAGTCTTCGTATTCACAATAAATGGAAATACAGAATAAAGGAAGCAAATCAGATTGGATGGAAGCTGATCACAAAACTAAGTTCATACTTACGATGTCCTCTCTCGCTTGCATTTTTTTTTGTCTTGATATAACTTAAGACACAAGCAAGGATCAATCTGCAACCTTACTGAAATAAATATTGCGACAGCGAAAAGAGTGTTTCTGTCGGTATACAGAATATTCAATTCACTCCGTTGTTAAGGGTCTTAAATAATTCTTGTACTTCATAGCAGATTTATTTAAATAAAAAAAAAAAAAAAAAAAACGGGGAAATAGCCTGGAATATTTTATGCTTTGACTTCATCTCCAAAATTTTGTAATTTTATCTTTACTTGTATTGATCTATTTTTATCGTAAATGTGTGTGACATTCTTTGCATCAGTTTTCGTGATTTTATTTATTGTTAATAACATGCTTTTTTTCCAACTGTTGTACCATTTATTATGTTTATGGTTTAAATGTTCCTTATACGAGATTTTTGTGCAATTTAGAACTGGAATCGATTTGATTTGTTCGTTATTTTTATAAAAAAAACCATTAAAGGATCTAAGCGAGAGCAGTAAAATAATTTGATGATAAATGATATGAGGTACGATATCAGTAGACAAACTTTCTTCCTCTTCTGACAATGATCCTTACTGGCAGATTGAGTGTCTCTAGTGTTTTGACTCCAAACTAAATCCCATACTCTCTTTTCTGCCTATTTCTTCTTTGATGCAATGTGAGTGATATTTTTCAGCATTATGGAGAGAATCACAGAGCATGTCGACATTCATTTCGAAGATCAGATGATTTATTATATACTTGCTACTAAGATTGTTATAAGAAAGCTCTCTAAATGAAAGCTTCTAGCTCATTCAAGTGATAATAGTAATAGTAATGTTTTATGGCATAATAATATAATGTAAATGGGTTGATCTTTGTGATTTTTATTTCATGATTTTTTTATTTTTTGATATTATCATCGAATTATTTACATTGTTACAATTCGTATGCGAAAAATTTATTCCCATATTTCACATTAAATTTACGTTCATTATATTAGCTTTGATGTTGCGACAAATATGCCAACTCAAAGATAAAATTCAAGCATATGACAATTGACTTGCCCATATATTTCTAGCTTTCTCTTTTGCTGAAGTAACAGTGCTCTCATATTAGCAAATATAAAATTTCCACGTTTGATCCTTATAAATATTTTCATTATCGTTAACCATCTAAGACGTTAAACATGAGCAACAAACGCACTTCCGATACTATTAGCAGTTTTTCCACAAATATTTGGGTTTTGGATGTTTTTGATCATACCCTTAATATTTTCGGTATCTCAATAGAGACTTGCCTGATATAAAATTTCTGATGCAGATAAATCTCCTATAAACCCGTTATATTCTATGCCTCATTTGATTTCTTTGGTGAAAAATTATCTTACTTAAAATCTTAAGTAAGATTCGCAGTTTGATCTTTCAAGTGACAGCTAGAATATCTTCTTATGGAACTGTAGCAATAAATGGCAACCAGCACAACTTAAATCAAAATGATTTACAAAGCGAGCGTGTAACTTTATACGAGTCGTGGATTATTTAAAATGGATGAAATCGGATTTATTATTTCCTAGATTTTGATTTTCCAATAATAAAATCATTAGACATTAATTAATGCTTGTAAGACACGTAAAGGGAAATGAAGGTATAATCCCATCGATTACATTCTGAAATAATCTTTTGAAGCATTTAATAAAGGATGATATCATATAATAAAAAAGGTGTTAGAATATTATTCAATTTTAGTTTTTTATTTTAATTTTTCTAATAGAACAGCTTTTTTTAAAAGTATACAACTTTTAAATACTATTTTTTTTTAATCTAGAAAATATTTTATAAACATTTGTATGTTAGCGAGGTTCGAATGCATGGCCTCACGATGTGTAGTAATATTGCATAAAATACTACGCTACCATTTCTTTCGCTTTTTTTTTTTTTTCATATGACCTTCTTGAAGAAAACCTTCTAGGGCGGACAAAATAAGGAATACCCCTCTTTTTCATTCACAAAAATTCGAAGACGTTTAAAAAAATAAATAGCAACAAATCGTAGAATATCTCGAGATGAAGGTCATCTTTCCCGCCATATGACTGTGCAGTTTGTAGTTTATGTGAAGGAACCATCATATTTATCGATGTAGGAAATGGGGAATCAACCATAAATCAGCGACTCTGGGAAGTCTGTAGCCTTTCTTTTAATATTTATATAGCTGAAGTTGAGGCAATGAAATATATATATATATATATATATATATATACACACACACACACACACACACACACACACACACACACACACACATATACAGAGAGAGAGAGAGATCTCAAAAGCTTTTAAACGCAAGGTATTATTTGCAGATGATGATAGAATAATATAAGAAAAGGAAACCATAGTTCAAAAATCCGTTTGTACTGTAAGAAATCTGCAAGGAATAGAATATAATTTTTAAAATATCAAAAAGCAAAACTATGACTTTTCATTAGAAACATCACTTATAACTACCTTGTAAGTACCAACATTGCTCAACAGTGACGCATTCACCGCAAAAAAAAAAAAAAAAAAAAAAAAAACCAAGTTACTGAAATAAAGTATTGACGTGCAATGGAAGGTTGGAAAAGAATGAATAAAGAATTAAATATGTGTCTTTGGTACAGACAATCCAAAGGAAAATAGAAATAACTGAAAAAAATAACTTCAGAAGTGAAATTATTGCATTTCTTATAAGTAAATTGAGTATAACACTTAATAGTAAATAAATAAACAAGTATCCAAGATACAGTCTGAAAGCCACCATTTTTTTAAAGATGGTGTATCAGGTTCCCCTGATGATACCTTCATCGAAATGCCGAACTTCCCCTTTCTGTAGTTAAATGAGTATTATCGTACCGCTTTAAGTACTGCTAATGGGATGATAATTATCATCATTTTAATGTTTTGGTAATCAAAAAGTGATCAACCAAGCAAATTAATTATTCATTACTCTTTAAGAAGATCTAGCGTTGAGTACTTAGTGGGGATTTCACACCGTATTTAAAGTTAAAAGAGAAATCGAGTAGCAACATGAATCTCTCCTAATGAAATAGCCATTAGGGGAGATTTAGCATGGAATGGTGCGAAATTGACGAATATCTGTTTGGTTGTTTATATTGCTTGCAAGCAGCAAATCAGCACTTTTTTGTTGCTCTATTTAATTTGTACCCATTTTGAATGGTTAGTGCATGAATACTTTGCATGTTGCACTTAAAACGAAGCACAGGCTGAAAGATAAAAAAATATCTTTTATTTAGAAGCTACACAATTTTAATATGAGCTCCACGATTTGCGTTCGCACGTTTCTAAATTGTATTCTACTGGATTCCATGCAATGTTCGTTACTACATATGTCGTTGCCATGGTTTCAGTAGTACGTTCAATTGTTGGAACGTTATCTTGGCTTTTACATTTACTCCGCCTGAAAGATATCTAGATGAGTAAGAAAGGATATCGCTGTTGCTAAGGGATTAGAGTCGCCACAGACAACGTGACAGAACTGTTTTAAAACAGCAACTGTGAATCCATAGCCTAGGCATTTGGTGAAACGTTTGGCTCATAAAGATTCGTTTTCGTCCAGTAATTTACGAGTTACTTCAGTTGAGAGCCCAAAATTAAAATAATAATAATAATAATTTTTTTTCGGTTTCAAAGTGACTTATTACGCATAAAGGACTACTACAGCAAAAATTACTACTTAGAGGATATATTTGACTCTTTTTTTTATTTTTTTAAATTTTTTTTTTTTAGTGGAATGTGCAGTTCAAAGTTCAAAAAGCTGCTTGCATTTTTGTTGATGAGTGCTAAAACTGCAGTTCCCTCCATCCAGAGTCGCATAATGTCCCAAGTACTATTACATTCTCCAAACTTTTAGTGCAATTCTCTTGCATAGTTAAAGCGATTTGCATTCTTTGGGTAATAGGAAAATTTAGGTACAGAATTTTAAGAGCGTTGGCACACCGACATGTTCGGTCGTTTGAGGGAGACCTTTGGGAAACGCTAAACCCGTTGCAGGCAATACTTTACACAAGTGATGTTTGGTGGACCGTAATGACGTTGGCTGGTAGCGTGCTTAATTTTCTGGAAAAACCCTTCTGATGTACGATTGCATTCTTTTTACCATTAATCATTCTGTACCGTCTGTTTTTCTTTTCTCCTGTAGGCTGCTGACGGAAAACAAGCTAAAGCAGATACGACCAAAGATGTTTGCTGGCTTGGCCAACGTGAAAACCCTGTAAGTATGGCTGCTGGCTTAATATCGGTGAACATGTATTCACACCATTGTTGAACTGTAGTATGGACATTGAAATTTCTGAATCCGTGTGTACGTAATCAATGTTGTTTATTATAACAAACCAAATTAGCTTCTAATTGGTTGATATTAATTAATGGCGTTATAATAATAGATTTTAGGTAATGCGATGACTCAAATATATATTATTAAATGGTTTACCATTTCTGCCCCGAATTTTTTAAAACAGTTTATAAAAAAGAATCGTAACTTATAAATTACTATGAAATTATCTAGAAAAAAATTGCAAATTTAAACTTTTTTAAATTTCTTCCTAAAGATTTAGGACACCTTTTAATAATTTAATATTAAATAATTATAAATAAAAGGTATGAGATGTAATAATCGACCGAGGGAGAGGAAGGATCAATCGACCGTGAGATGCGGTGATTGATTCATTCAATCACCGCATCTCACGGTACTGAGGCTCAACTATTGCTGTTACCCTCCTGCCATGACATGATCAGAGCTTTAATTGCTCAATAATCGACCGGACAGGGGATGCGGTCGGCCCATCCTGGGAGGGTAATTGATGATAATGCTGTAGCCAGTGAAGTTCTAACTGAGGCTCAGTTATTGCTGTTACCCTACTGCCATGATCAGAGCTTTAATAGCTCAATAACACCTTATCCTTACACTGTCCTCTACAGATAACGGGGAAGATGAAAAGCATTCTTGCTTCGCCCCTTTAAGCTAGTCTGTGAGGTAATCTATCTGAGTGATAAGATCATTAGAATATTTGATACCGTATATTTAGCTTTTACAAACTTATGTTTTAGAGTTGTTGATTTTATTATTGTCTGAAAAAATAATAGCTGGTACATAGGTAAGTAAAATATAAAATAAAATATGAATAATCTTGATACAGATAATTTAATCCAAAATCTGGATAAAAAGTTAGCGTTTGAGCTACTCAAAAAAACCTAAAAATTTGAGGATGAATGGACAGGGTTTATGAACCTGTATTCCATGACAAGTAACGACAGGTAGGGAAGGACATAAGACCACCCGAGGAGGAAAAATTGACTTGTGGTTTCCCCACCCACAGAATTCAAAATGGTTCTTGCGCGCAAGAAGCACAGAACAGAAGATACCAGATGACAGAATGGAGGATGATGCCCTTAATAATGAATCTTCTAGCTCTCCTAAATGGGCGACACTGATCTCGCTCATGGGTAAACAGATTTGTTACTCATGGGCGAAAACCACCGATGAGGGAATTAAGATTCATCCCGCCACAGTGGATGATTTTCGCAGACTAACTAAATTAATGGATGACTTGGATATGCAGTACCATACCTTCTCCCTCGGCTCAGAGAGAAATCTAAAGGTGGTGCTGAGGGGAGTGATAGAAGACATCACTACGGAGGAGATAGCAACTGATCTACTCAAAAGATTGGTGGAGATATAAAATTCATTTAAGAACATATGCGATCTAACATCGATCTGTGGACTCAAGATAACACCAGAACCTTTGAGAAAGAGAGCTTCATCAGGTCAGTGCCATAGATGCCAAAAATATGGTCATGCTCAAAAACTATGCAGAGCTGATTATAGGTCCTTGAAATGTGCTGAAAACCATTCCACTAACACCTGTAAGCCTAAAACCACTCCGGCCAAGTGTGCCAGCTGCAGTGGCGCTCACTCGGACAATAATAAAGGATGTAGCTACTATCCAAAGAATAGGATATAACAAAAAAAAAATAATAATAATCAGTCAACCCCCCAACCTCGCACACAGCTTAAAGGAACCAGAGTTTCCTCAATCTCACCGTACACAGCAAAGAGGCAGAATTTCCGCATTCTCAAGCAGATATTCATCACAAGGGCAAAACTTACGCCGAAGTGGCTTGCCCTAAGAAAACAACGCGCCAAGATCAAACGCATCCTCATCTGACTGCGATCATTACAGCTTCTCTCGCTACCATGCTGCAGGATTTCAGTGAATCTAACCCATCACTAACCTATACAGAAAGATTCCTTCAAGAAACCACTCTATCCTTACAGCAATCACTTATGATCAGAAATAATTTTCTTCCTAATTCACTTCAAATTGTCGCTTGGAATGGCAACGGTTTAACCAACAAGACTATGGAACTCAAAAATTCTCTCACAGATATAATCCAGATATCATACTGATAAATATAATAAACTGATAAACCCACCTAAGACCTGCAGACAAGCCAAAATTAAGAGGATACCTGCTCTACAGAAATGACAGACTGGATTACAGAGGCGATGGCACTGCCATTTTTTATCAAAAACTACATTAAGCACAATTCAGTACCCATTAACTACAAATTTAGAGATTACAGGCACTTAAGTATACACCAACTCTGCTGGTAAACTCAAAATTTATGCTGCCTACAACTAACTAACAAGAACTTTGCTGTAGACTGATTTAGATGTCATTCTAGTCCATCATATTGGGGATCTGAACTCAAAACATACGACTTGGAATAGCAACAAAAGTACCAACAAAGAGGGTAGCATTCTCTTCAATTACACAGGGTCAAAGTTTGCTGTAGTGGCTGAGCCAACTCATCACAGTCCTATTGGCAGTTCTGTTGTCCTAGATATTGCAATTCTACAGAATGTTAAATACCAGCACAACATTCAATCACTTAATGAGTTATCCTCAGACCACGAGCCTATTTTACTTAAATCAGGCAATCAAGAACAACTATCTCACTCTCATAGCCTGGGAAAAATTATCAAAAGTACTCCCTGAATACATTGGCCCTGTACACAGCATAAAATCAAAGGTAGAAATCAACAAAACAATAGAAAATCTCACCAACCAAATCAATAAAGCAATACAGCAGTCACCAAAACTACAACTATCTCCAAGAAGTCCAACCGTCTTACACAAAATATCATGAATAAAATTAGAGAGACAAATAAAGCAAGGAAAAGATAACATAACACACGTGCTCCTCAAGACAAAAACCTCCCCAACAAACTAAACAGTTCAGTCAGAGAAGCTCTCAAAAATCACAAAAACGAACAGTGGGAAAATGAGTTATCACCTATAAACTCTACAGATCATTCCATGTGGAAATTTTTTTAAAAATCTCAGAAACAAACGTAAATCTTCCCCACCTATCCAATCAGATCACGGTCTAGTATACACGGATGCTGAAAAAACAGAAGCCATAGCAATTAATTTGGAAAAACAGTGTAGTCGTGTATATGAAAATTTAAACATTAGTCATATATATACTGTATAATATAAAATGATAAGGCTTTTTTTGTAACGTTTTTGTGTCACGTTTTTTGTCAAGTTATTTGAAATGTTTTGAAACTCAGGGCTACCCCGAGTGTCGAGTCTTCAAAATTCGAGTCATCAGAATTCAAGGAGAACCGGCCTACCAGTCTGGAACTCGGGGGGGACCCGTAGGCGACAGGGGGGGCGGATCCCCCTAGTGTGTGTGTATATATATATAAAGTTTATCGGTTTGTTAGACGCACACTAAAACAACCTGACAAGAATTCAAACCTGATTACTCCTACTTCACCAGCAGAAATAATTAACATCATCAAGTATCTCAAGAATAATAAAATTATTACCGCGCAAAGCTATAGTGCATCTAGTCAACATTATAAATGCAATCCTCAGAATGTAATATTTCCCTCCCTCTTGGAAAATTGCTGACATTGTTCCAATTCACAAGCCAGGCAAAGATCCACATTTACCTCATAATTATTGCTCCATCAGCGTACTATCAAATCTAGGAAAAATTGCCGAAAAAATGATCCTCTCCAGACTTGAAGGATCAGTTAATAAATTAAATGTCATACAGTATGAACAATTTGGCTTTTGTCGAAACCATAGTACCATCTAACAAATTCATCGTTTAGTAGAATATATTACTATGGGATACAATTGGAAACAACACACAGTGCCGCATTCCTTGACATCGCAAAAGATTTTTACATTTGGCACTATGGTTTGCTCTATACATTTATCATTTCTAACATATCTCTGAAGATGACACACTTAATTAAATCATATCTCATGAACAGCAATATGCAGGTCGAAATAAGCGACACTATCTCATCCCAACGTAGAAGTTTGGGTGGGGGTTCTACAAGGATCCTTACTGGCTCCAATTGTTTCCAATCTACATGGCAGATATCCCACAGAACCCCATATCGCCCATCATGGCCCTTTATGCAGATGACACGGCAGTATCAGCTAGATCACTTCATCCTAACCTTATAACCAAAAAGCCAAAATAGCATTTTAAAGCTAGAGAAATGGTTTTCGGACTGAAAGCAACAAGTAAACCCTCAGAAAAGTACAGCCACTCTTCACTAGAAGATTAGCATCTCCCAAAGGGGACATCGTTCTATTTGATACCAAAAGTCCATGGCAGATAGAAGCCAAATACCTCGGGATATTATTAGACAAAAGATTGTGCTTCAACAACCATATTAGGAACATCTGTGCAAAAGTATCTCAAAACTATCGCTCAACTCCACCTCTTGATTAATAGACACAGCAAATTAAACACAAGGAACAAACTACTACTCTATCAGATGGTGATTCGTCCTATAATTACCTATGCCTCTCCAGCTTGGAGCCATACTTCCAATGTCAACATACTTAAATTGCAACGAGTGCAAAACAAATGCTTGCGTATGATACTAAATGTCCATGATTCGTTAGAAATGACCAGATTCACTGGGACACAAATATCCCATATATCTCCTCATTGTTTCGCTCTCTAGCAGTAAAGTTATTTTCGAAAGCGACTATGCATCCATTTGGTAATAGATTTATGTTAATTGATTATTTAATTCATCATTTTATATTTTATTTATGTAATGTATATAGATGTGTCATCCTAGTATTTTCTATAGTTACCGGTAATGTACTCAGATTAACCAGTGATCACACCACTCTAATGAACATTAGTTGAGAAACACCACAAGCATAATAAATAAATATGTAACCGTTCTGATACTAGACACTGATTGAATACCACAGTCATTGACGGTTTCTGTCACAAGTAACTCAAATTGACGCATGCCCAGAGAAGAACGCCCCGATATGCGATAATATCTGTTATTAATTAGGCTAAAGCAACAGTTTTTAGCCCCTGTTGAATGCTTTCACTTTTTAATGTGTGGATTGATTAATTACTTAACTTCCACTTGTGAAGTTTCTCAAATAGAAGCAGGTGTGGATTGCATAAACTAATTTTAAAATTGATTTAAAAAGCAATAAATAATCTTGTGCAGATAATTACCAACTCAGCATGCCAGTGCCACGTATGATAGGTAAGTTAGTTCCCAGGATAGATACGACTACGTCATACATACCAAGCATACTTGAGAAATGCTTATCTGCATGTATTTATTTATTTATTTCTTCTTGAGATCCTACCTAATGCTACCTGAAAAATGTAAGGATATTAAACGTATATTAACTATAGAAAATAGGATGACACATCTATATATATTACATAAATAAAGTTATTAGGTTGTAAGTTATCCATTTAGAATTTATAACATCATGAAATATAGTTTAGATTTCACCTACTTCAAAATTTGCTAACTGAATGTTTTTTTCTTATCTTTATTCTAATCTGATGTATTTAGAATTCTACTAATAATCTCTAATTTTTTAAAATTAAATCCTGCATGCGATTCAAGTCAGATGATTTTTTAACAGGGCTCACTTTCTTCACTAATCAATGGTTTCTTATTATTTCAGGATGTTACGAACTAATCAACTAACGTGCATTACTAATGACACCTTTGCTGACCTGGATTCGGTCCGTCTCCTGTGAGTTGAATCTCTTCTCTACTCACTTATACAATAGTCATGTCTTTTATTTTTTACAAAGACTACTTATATTTGAAAATATAAATTGTTACTATATATTTAAAGCGTTAAAGGAAGTAAAATATAGCGCTGATTAGTTGGATTGTAATTCACTTATGAAGAAAATAGTTGGTTGCTTTGTAATAGCATGGAAATACTAAAAGAAAGTGTTGTTTAGAAAATAAGTTGTAATTCAACTGCTTAACGCTGAATTGTGAACTGTTCCCAAAAATCAACATTCTCCTGCCTCTCTTGATTTTGCTATGAGTTAATATATTAATAGTTCATTCCATTATATAGGTTCTTGGCTCAGAAACATCTAACTTAATGGATATCGCCTGTTATTCTCTTTAACTCTTGCTGAATCTTTCTGTTCATTGCTTGTTCTTCTTATTAAATATAATTTTGGTAATTTTATTGACGAGCAATGAACCTAGAACATCATATTAACGGCTCCTCCCCTTTTGACCTTCCAAACATTCTTAAAAAAGGGGCTTTATTAGTTTAACGAGGGTTGGCACTTATCCCACAACAACCTATATTTTCAGTATCTTGAACATTTTCACAGGATCTACTTTTTTACAATAGATATTGGGAATCTTGGTAGGCTTGACTGCATTATATGTTTGTTCCTCAGTTAAATGATCGCAAATTTCTTGCTTAACATTTAAGTAAGTAGTGGATGTCACTGCCTTTTGAATAAAAAGAAAGGAGGTCGAATCCAGTTCTAGGACGCAAGAACATTTATAAAAAAAAAAGTCGAATGGCAAAAACAAAATTCCAGGCCTTCATTTAAATCCATATTAAATTACAATAATATCTTTCCTTCCTTCAGCCAACTCAGATATATTTTCGAGATTAATCCTTGTTTAATTTTTGTTTTCCAGGATGTGTTTTTTTTTTCCTAGTAGTATTCATTGCAAATCAAATTCCGCCTCAATATTAAATTGTAGGTATACATGTCACTTCATTATTTATGAAATGCTCAAGTTTTACAAATGCTTGTTAAACACAGTCAGTTTAATCTGTAATTCCACGTATCAGTACTAAGCTAATCAATTTCTCACGAAACATCCCTTTTCCAAGAAAGTATTTGGAATTTGAAAAATGCTACTGTAGTTGATTTAATAAAGTTGCTAACTTACATAAATTGACAATTGACAATTGACATTTATGTCTTTAAGGGTGAAGCAAGATGCTTTTCATATTCCCCGCTATCTGTCGTGGTTACAGTGAGGGTAAAATTTACGAGCAGTTTGCTCGCCCTGAATGGGCATGGAGATTATGCATCGTTATAGGAGGCTAATATAGTTTTTGGTCTTCTATATTTGAATATGTCCGTTGGCTCATATGCTGCAGCTTGTTGAATCAAATCATTGGGGTGTGTGGACGTCTTTAGAAAAAACTTGGAAGCTAAGGATTGTAGATAAGAGAGAATATATGGAATATTTGTGTCTCTATGGAGCTGGCTGTTTCTAACATACCACGGGGCGTTCAGAATCATTCTCAAGCACTTGTTCTGCACACGCTGAATCTTGATAATGTTAGCGTTAGAGGTGTGGCTCCAGGCTGGAGAGGCATAGGTGATTATGGGACGAATCGTCATCTGGTAAAGTTGCAATTTGATTCTGTTGCTGAGCTTGCTATTTCTATTAATTAGCGGGTAAATCTGAGCTATGGCTTTAGATGCTTTTGCACATGCAGACTTGATATGTTGGTTGAAAGATAGCTTTTTGTCGAGAATTACACCCAGGTAATTTGTTTCTGTCTGCCAGGGAATTTTAGTATTGAATAGTAACACATCTCCTGCAGGAGACATTGGCCTTTTTGAGAAAAGAACCGCTGAGCTTTTCAGGGGGTTGACTTCCAATCTCCACCTAGAGAACCAACCCTCCAGCTTTAGAATGTTTTCTTGAAGCTTTCTAGTAACGAAGTGGGGTCTGAGGGATCTGGTTAGTATTGCCGTATCGTCCGCATACAGCGCTAAAATGGAAGTCATCGGATTGTGAGGGATGTCTGACATGTATACAGAAAACAGCAATGGAGCCAGTAGAGATCCCTGTGGCACTCCAGCAAAGATATGGCGCTGGGACGATATAGAACCGTTAATTTTAACTTGCATTGTTCTATTCTGAAGATATGAACGGATTAGATGAACCATTTTTAGTGAGATGCCGGCTGAGATAAGTTTGTGCAGGAGTCCAAAATGCCAGATTTTATCAAATGCTTTAGATAGGTCTAGGAAAACAGCTCCTGTGTACTGGCGCCAGTTGTAGCTGGTGATGATATATTCCACAATTCTATGGATTTGCTGGGTAGTACTATGGTGTTGCCGAAAACCAAACTGTTCTTTAGGGAGGATGTTTAGGTCATTTATTGAGGTTTGGAGTCGTGAGAGGATGACCTTCTCTGCAATCTTACCCAGGTTGGAGATGAGACTGATTGGACGATAATTCTGCGGTAAGTGTGGGTCTTTGCCTGGCTTATGTATAGGAATCACATCAGCCAGTTTCCAGGTGGAAGGAAAATAGTGAAGTCTTAAGATTGCATTTATTATACTGGTCAGATGCACTATAGCTTTTCGAGGCAGCAGCTTGATCACCCTGTTTGAGATGCTGTCTGGTCCAGGAGCTTTATTGTTCTTAAGTTTTTTAATAATATCATATAATTCAACAGGTGATGCGGGTGCAATATGATCAGCACTGGTATCCGGGAGGTTTAGTGCATGTCTAACCTGTCTGTGGATTTTATACAGATGATTGAAATCAATGTTGTTATAAGATGGTTTGCACTGATCCTCAAGATTTTTAAGTATGGCTTCTGCCTTATCTGCATCTGTGTGGATTAGGCCCTGGTTTGAGATTATAGGGGGGAGGGATCTGTTTTTGTTTTTGATGTTTCTCAGTAGGCCCCAGATAGAGTGATCAATAGGTGAGATAGAGGCTAACTTTTTATCCCAAACTTCGTTTCTATGCGTTTTAAGTGCATCTCTTACTGCTCCATTCAATCTATTAAGCACTGTCTTATCCTGAGGAGCGCGAGTGTTACGAAATCTCTTCCTAGCTCTGTTCTTCTCTCTGATCAGGTCCATAATGTCCTCAGGCAAACGATCAGGCTTGGGAACAGGTTTCTGGAAGGTTGCAACCATTATAGCGGACTTAATCTGTTGGGTGAGGCTAGTCACTGCAGAATCCACATCTTCTGGTGTGCATATGTGTGGGACGGGTCCTATTTGATCCCGAAGTGCTTTAGACAATCTCTCCCACGATATGCCTGAATGAGGAGGAGACAGGCATTCTTGTTCTCCCAATTGCAGTAGAATTGGGTTGTGATCCGACGACAGCTCGTTTAGTGATGTAAGGCTGTACTGTAGTTTAATGTCTTGCAGGATGGCTATATCCAAGATGTCAGCAGTGCCAGATGTACTGAGATGAGTTGGTTCGGTAGGTCCAGCCACAACAGCATGGTTTAATCCTGTGTAGCTAGAAAGGATACGACCATTTTTGTTAGTGGATTTACTGTTCCAAGCAGGATGCTTTGCATTGAGGTCTCCAGCGATGATGATCGGTCCTTTTACTCCAAGGATGGCATCCAGATCTGAGGTCAATAATGTCTTTAATGGAGGGTTGTAAGCAGAAAAAATTTTGAGGTTCCCAATTGAGTTTGTGAGAACATTGATTCCTGTGATTTCGAGGTTGGTGGTAGTAGGGTTGGTTATTGAGTGATGATTGATATAGCTTTTGATAAGAGTGGCTGTACCTCCACCTCTATACCCAAGCCTGTCGTTTCTGTAAATCTGATACCCTCTGATTTTCAGGGTGTCAGCAGGCCTCAGGTGAGTTTCATTAATTAGCAGTATATCTGGGTTGTATCTATTATTAAATTCCTGGATTTCTAATAGTTTGTTTTTTATACCGTTGGCATTCCAACCGATAATCCTAAGAGAGTTTGGGACGATTTTTTTCCTATGCATCAGAGAGTGCAGATAATATGGATTGGGTTTGCTGTAGGAATCTTTTTGTGACACTTAAGGATGGATTTGAGTTGCTGAAATCCTGGAGCATGTTTGCAAGAGAAGAGGTGATAACAGCTGATAGATTTGAGTGTGGAGTATTCCGGTTCTGGGTTTGTACTATCTGTTTGGAGCGGGCCACATCAGCATATGTTCTTACTTGATGTTGAAGATTCGTTTTCTTAAGGGGCTCAGTTAATGATGGGCGAGCACCAGTTGTCATGTTCTCACTCTTGGAGAACTGAGTAGCCTGAGCTTCAGGAACTCTCGCATTAGATGACGAGGTAGATTGATGACTGGGATCATTCCATCTGTTTTTGGGATGATGCATACACCCTCTATAATTAGCAGGGTGGGGACCCCCACAATTAGCGCACTTAGCCGGGGTGGTTTTTGGCTTGGCGCAGGTGTTTGTGGGGTGATTCTCGCCACATTTTACGCATCTGAACTGAGCTTTGCATAGCTTCTGGGCATGGCCAAATTTTTGGCACCGGTGGCACTGCCCAGAAGATGATTTCTTTCTCAATGGTTCTGTGGTGATTTTGAGTCCACAGATTGATTTTAAATTATAAATGTCTTTGTAGATGTTATGAATTTCTACTAAGACTAAAGGCATAGGTGTCTTATTTGATCTAAACATTCTAGTGACCTTTATGGGGGGTAGTTCCTGTAGGTTAAGGTCAGTAACTATTTCATCTGTGTCAATATCCTCAGAGACTCCTCGTAAGACTACTTTCAGATTTTTTTCAGAGGCAAGTGAAAATGTGTGATATTGGGTTCCTCTAGTATCCAGTTCCTTTGTAAGGTTTCTATAGTCAGCCACCGTGGTGGGCTGAATTCGTATTCCCTCGTCTGCATTTTTAGCAGACGTGTAATGAATTTGTGAATTTGCCATGATGGTTCTGAGTGTTGTCCATCTCTGCTTTTCCCTTAGGATAATCGGTGGCACCTTTTCATTGTGGGAAACAGAGGGATCTGAAATGGGAACATCCTCTTCCATACCAACAACATTTGTTGATTCAGCAGCAAGAATTTTTCTCTTCTTACGTGCGTGAGTTTCTTCTTGATCAGAAGGATTAGAGGTAGAGACAACTAGATTGAGTTTTTCCTCCACTTGTGGGGAGTCTTCATTTTCCTCAACTTCAGGTGAGGAATACAAATTTAAGTAGCCGGGCCAATCCCGTTCAAACTTTTTGAGGAGCTTTTTAATAAAACTGAGTGCTAGCTTTTTATCGAGTGACTCAATAATAGTGTCGGGGTCAATCATGCTAGTAGGCCATGTCAACTTGAACTTCTTTTGTAGTTTATCAATGAGTTCAAGAGCTGGCTCTCTTTCGAGCAGATCAGCAAATACGTCCAGGTCAGGCACGCTCATATCGATTTAGTTGCGTATGTGCGTTAATAAAATATCCCGCAGGTCTAAAGACCTGCCAGCAGAAGTTTTTGTAAAATATCCCGCAGCCGCAAAGGACTACCAGCAATATCAAGCATAGGCGCGTCAACTAGCAACAAGATGTTAAAATACAACAACGACACTAATGGCAGTAGGCCTAGCGTATCGCCTTTGCGAAGTCAGTTGACTTACCTTGTATGGGAAATAAAATGTAAAATGCCTGTTTATTGCGGCAAGCAAATAACTGATATTACTAATGAATATAAGCATAAATCTCTGAAAACTTATCAGTCAAATACACAATTCACCATCAATAACACACGACACAAAACACTAACACGCGAGCCGCCATTTTTCCACTCAGTCTCATCAACTTACATAAATGAGAAAGAAAATAAATATAAGGATTTATTTTATTACATAAATGTATTGGTGTATAAAGATTTAGAGAATATTCTCTAGAAATTTTAAAAGAAATTGGCTAATAGAAAATTTACAATTTATATTTTTACGAACGCAAGATAAATGTTAATAAATATTACATTTTTTACAGTTCACTTTATGATAACAAAATCCGATGTATCATGCCTGGATCATTTGAAAGGATGAGAGCCTTGTCTACACTGTAAGTATTTTTCTATGAAATATTGAAAGACAAAAATATTTCTGAAAATTGACTGATTTATTTAAACATGGAAAGTAAATTAACAACAAAATATGCACTCAACTATAAAAAAAACTGTTTTTTTAAAGTAATATTCTTAAATTTTACTCAAGGACTTATGCCTCCTAACTTTTTTTTACAAGAATAAATACATTTATGATGGTGAAACGTTCTGTCTACCGTATATAGATGTTTAATTAAAGCATCATTAATTTTAATAAAATTATATGTAATTTTATTAAAATTAATTCAGTATAATTGGTTTAAACTTTCTTTAAAAATTAAAAGTATCTAGAAATAGCTTTAGAATAATGCTGATAGCCCCATGTGCCATGTCGATTCAGATGACATCATAGCTTCTTTTTCTTCAGCTTAATTTCCCTCAAGTAGGGTCGCTGCAGCGGATCAACTTCCTCCACTCAGTTCTGTCCAAGGCCATTTTCTCCTCTAGTCCGAGGTCTTGGAGGTCCTCTCAAGGTGTCCATTCATCGTTATTTAGGTCGCCTCTTACTTCTTTTGCCTAGTGACTTCTTCTTCAGCACTTTTCTCTCCACACAGCTTTTGTCTTGCCGCATAACATGACCAAACCACTTTAGCCTTGATTATCTTAATCTTCTCAGATACTTGGATTACCTTCATTGTTCCCCTGATCAGTGAGTTTGTGATCTTGTCCAATCTTGTTACACTACTTGAAAGTCTCAGCATTCTCATTTCAGCTACGTCCATTCTCTTCTCCCATCTCTTGGTCATCTGCCAGGTCTCACTGCTACACATCAGTGAAGATCTTACTACCATTTTGTAGATATTTCCTTTTAACTTGCTAGGCACTTTTATATTACACAAGATGCCTGAAACCTTTTCCCAGTTTATCCATTTGACTGGAACCTCCTGTTGAGTTCTGAGTCCACGTACCCATCGCTTTGGACACGTGATCCTAGTTACGTGAACCTAGACACTAGCGTCATATTTGTGCCCTGCAATGTTTTACTTCCTGCTGCTTCACTACAACACGTGCTCTGTTTTAATTCTACTGATCTCAAACCACTCTTTCCAAAGCTTTCCTCCATTGTTCAAGTCTTTCTTCTGCTTCTTTCTCAGACTTTGTGCAAATTGCCACATCATCATCCAGGGTGATTCAGTTCTTATTATCTGTCCACACATCGAAGAGCATAACTAATAAGAAGGGACTCAAAGCTGACCCTTGATGAACCCCGACTTTTACTGGGAATGCCTCAATGGTCCCTACTCCACATGTCACCCTTGTTTTACTACCATCATACATGTCTTGTACATACTTCACTTGGATCATTTTCTTCTTCATGCTATTCCGTATCTCTTTTCTTGAGATTCTATCAAAAGTTTTTTCCTAATCAATTGAAGACTAGAAAAAGTTCCATGTTACTCTGCCGGCACCCTTTCTATCATTTTAATTCCTCTATAGTTACTACAGGAGTGACGACAGATGACATCACAGCGTCCTTAAAAGGACTGGCTTAAAGGGGCGAAGCAAGAATGCTTTTCATATTCCCCGTTATCTGTAGAGGACAGTGTAGGGATAAGGTGTTATTGAGCTATTAAAGCTCTGGTCATGGCAGGAGGGTAACAGCAATAGCCGAGCCTCAGTTAGAACTTCATTGGCTACAGCATTGTCATCCATTACCCTCCAAGAGTATGGTATTATTCTCATCTAGTCCTTATAGTCCTTATAAGGACTGGCTTAAAGGGGCGAAGCAAGAATGCTTTTCATATTCCCCGTTATCTGTAGAGGACAGTGTAGGGATAAGGTGTTATTGAGCTATTAAGGCTCTGATCATGGCAAGAGGGTAACAGCAATAGCCAAGCCTCAGTTAGAACTTCATTGGCTACAGCATGGACTTGACAATTGACATTTATGTCTTTAGGGGTGAAGCAAGATGCTTTTCATATTCCCCGCTATCTGTTGTGGTTGCAGTGAAGGTAAAATTTATGAGCAGAATGCTCGCCCTGATTGGGCATGGAGATTATGCATCACTAAAGGAGGCCAATATAGCTTTTAGTCTTCTGTATTTGAATATGTCCGTTGGATCGTATGCTGTAGCTTGTTGAACCAAATCGTTGGGATGTGTGGACGTCTTTAGGAAAAACTTGGTGGCTAAGGATCGTAGAAAAGAGAAGATATAGGGAATATTTGTGTCTCTGTGGAGTTGAGTGTTTCTAACATACCACGGGGCATTCAAAATCATTCTCAGGCACTTGTTCTGCACTCGCTGTATTTTGATGATGTTAGCATTAGAGGTGTGGCTCCAGGCCGGAGAGGCATAGGTGATTATAGGACGAATCGTCAACTGGTATAGCTGCAATTTGATTCTGTTGCTGAGCTTGCTATTTCTATTAATTAGCGGATAGATCATTGCTATGGCTTTAGATGCCTTTGTGCATGCAGACTTGATGTGTTGATTGAAAGATAGCTTTTTGTCGAGAATTACACCCAGGTAATTTGTTTCTGACTGCCAGGGAATTTTAATATTGAATAGTAACAAATCTCCTACAGGAGACATTGGCCTTTTTGAGAAAAGAACGGCTGAGCTTTTCTGGGGGTTGACTTCCAATCTCCATTTAGAGAACCAACCCTCCAGCTTTAGAATGTTTTCTTGAAGCTTTCTGGTAATGAAAAGGGGTCTGAGAGATCTGGTTAGTATTGCCGTATCGTCTGCATATAGGGCCAAAATGGAAGTCATCGGATTGTGTGGGATGTCTGACATGTATACAGAGAACAGCAATGGAGCCAGTAGAGATCCCTGCGGCACTCCAGCAAAGATGTGGCGCTGGGAGGATGTAGAACCGTTGATTTTTACTTGCATTGATCTATTTTGAAGATATGAGTGGATTAAATGAACCATTTTAGGTGAGATGCCGGCTGAGATAAGCTTGTGCAGGAGTCCAAAATGCCAGATTTTGTCAAATGCTTTGGATAAGTCTAGGAAAACAGCGCCTGTGCACTGGCGCCAGTTGTAGCTGGTTGTGATGTATTCAACAATTCTGTGGATTTGCTGGGTAGTACTATGGTGTTGCCTAAAACCAAACTGTTCTTTTGGAAGGATGTTTAGGTCATTTATTGAGGTTTGAAGTCGTGAGAGGATGACCTTCTCTGCAACCTTACCCAGATTTGAGATGAGACTGATTGGACGATAATTTTGGGGTAGGTGTGAGTCTTTGCCTGGCTTATGTATGGGAATTACGTCAGCCAGTTTCCAGGTGGAAGGAAAATAGTGAAATCTTAAAATTGCATTTATTATACTGGTCAGGTACACTACTGCCCTCCGGGGCAGAAGTTTAATCACAAGATTAGTAATGCCGTCTGGTCCAGGAGCTTTTTTGTTCTTTAAATTTTTAATAATGTCATATATCTCAGCAGGTGATGTTGATGCAATATGGTCAGTGCTGGTGATAGGAAGTTTGAGTGAGTGTCTGACTTTGCTGTGAATCTTATGTATGTGGTCAAAGTCAAGGTTTCCATACGGAGGCCTGCATTGCTCTTCCAAGCTGTGCGCTATAACCTCTGCTTTGTCCACATCTGTGTGAGCAAGGCCCTGATCAGTTAATATTGGGGGAAGGGATCTGCCTTTGTTTTTGGTATTTTTCAGTAGTCCCCAGATGGAGTGATCACTAGGTGAAATGGAGGATAACTTTTCATCCCATATATAGTCTCTGTGAGCTTTCAGTGCATCTCTTACTGCCCCATTTAGGTCTGTTTAGATTTGTTTTGTCTTGTGGTGCACACGTGTTACGGAATCTCTTTCGAGCTCTGTTTTTATCTCTGATTAAGTTCATGATGTCTTCAGGCAAACGATCTGACTTGCGGGCAGATTTGTAGGAGGAAGCTACCTTTATAGCAGAATTAATTTGTTGTGTGAGATTTGTAACTGCAGTTTCTACTTCTTTTGTGCGTATGTGAGGAACAGGTCCAATATAATCCTTGAGTGCTGCTGACAGTCTTTCCCATACAATGTAGGAGTGAGAAGGAGGACACAGGAATTCCTGATTTCCCAGCTGCAGCAGTATTGGATTGTGATCGGATGATAGTTCATCCATAGATATGATACTGTATCGAAGTTTAATATCCTGCAGGATAGCTATATCCAGGATATCAGCAGTGCCGAACGTACTGAGATGAGTTGGTTCGGTGGGGCCTGCCACAACAGCGTTGCTTGATCCTAAGTAATTGAAAAGGATGCAACCATTCTTGTTTGTGGTTGAACAATTCCAGGCAGGGTGCTTGGAATTCAGATCCCCGGCAATAATGGTGGGCCCTCTGATGCCTAAGATGGCATTTAGATCAGAGTGAAGTAGAGATTTTTGGGGAGGGTTGTAAGCTGAGTAGATTTTCAGTTTGCCAGTGGAGCTGGTGACTACTTCCACTCCTGTGATCTCAAGGTTAGTGGTTGAAGGAATGCTCACAGAGTGGTGCTTAATGTAGTTTTTAATGAAGATGGCAGTGCCACCACCTCTGTAGAGTAGTCTGTCATTTCTGTATAGGTGATAGCCCCTTATTGTAGGGGTTGTCTTGAGGGTCTTAGATGAGTTTCGCTGATTAGAATAACATCTGGCTGATACCTAGATGTGAAGGCACGGAGTTCCAGGATTTTGTTTTTGAGGAGGCCATTTGCGTTCCAAGCAACTATTTGAAGAGATGCTGGAATGAGTTTGTTACTATTCATTTATGAGAGCTGTGAGGATGACCTGTGTTTCACGAAGAAATCTTTTAGTAGAGGTTTCAGTAGGGTTTGATAGGCTAAAATTTTGTAGCATGTTTGCTAGTGAGGCCGTGATAATAGCTGTTAGGTTTTTAGGTGCTCTTGGTTGATTTTGTTCTGGAATTGGCCTAGCTGTACGGGTCACATCGGCATAACTTCTTGTTTGCTTTTGGTTGGAGGTCTCCGACTGTGGTCGCTGAGTCTCCGGTTTTGATGTCTGGGCCGCTGGTGTTCTTGTACTGTAGGAGGAGGGCTGATTGATTGCCTCCATCCGTCTGTTCTTTGGGTGTTGAGTACATCCTTTGTAGTTCGCCGGATGAGGGCCACTGCAGTTGGCACATTTGGCAGAGGTGGTCCTTGGCTTGGTGCAGGTATTGGTTGGGTGGCTGTCTCCACATTTTAAACATCTATATTCTGCTCGGCATAGATTCTGGGCATGGCCAAACTTTTGGCACCTGTGGCACTGCCCAGAAGATGATCTTTTACGGAGTGGGTCCGGTGTGACGATGAGACCACAGACTGTTTTTAAGTTGTAGATATCCTTATATATTTTGTGAATCTCAACAAGGACTAATGGCATGGGAGTTTTTGTCTGCTTTGTACATTCTGCTCACTTTGACTGGTGGCAGATCCTGAGAATTTAGGTCAGCAGCGATTTCTGCTGTGTCAATGTCTTCACAGACACCACGAAGGACTACTTTTAAATTTTTTTCTGAACTGAGCGCAAAGGTATGATACTGGATGCCTCTGTTGTCCAGTTCCTTGGTCAACCTTCTGTAGTCTGTCACTGTTGCTGGCTGAATCTTTATGCCTTCATCCATGTTTTCGGCCTTAATGAAGCCAATATGCAGATTGGACATTGTGGATCGTAAAGCTGCCCACTTTTGTTTTTCTCTAAGGATGACCGGAGGCACCTTTTCTTTGGGAGAAGTAGCGGCGTCCGAACCCTGAGAATCCTGTTCCATTACAGTATTGTCATTGTGCGGTTCTTCTGTTGTTCTTCGCTTTTTGCGAGCACGCACTTCTACAAAGTCTGAAGGTGTAGAAGGCATCGACTCTAAATGATCTTCAGCGACGACTTTGTGAGCACGCACTTCTGCAAAGTCTGAAGGAGTAGAAGGCATCGACTCTAAATGATTTTCAGCGACAGCGTCTGAGACACATTCGGGGGGAAACGTGTCATACAGTTTAACCTTTCCCGGCCAATTATCACTCAGTAGCTTTCCCAGTCTGAGGAATTCCCTGTAGACTTCTTCGAATTGGGTCTCATTTAGAAGTTTTGTCATTTCAAGAAATAAAATGTGTTGAGACACAGATGGAGAAAGAGTAGAGGTCCCTCAGGTGCCCCGAGCAGGCAAAGACAATCCTGTGGACTTTTGAGGGTCCACTAGCAGATCCCGTAGACACTCTTAGATGTCTACCAGCAATAAAATGTTACTCTATTATATATATCCCGTAGATCAAATCGATCTACCAGCAACGGTAGCAAATATTTCACCTTAAAAAACCTCAGAAAATGAAGAACACTTACCTCTGTATATATCATTTATCATTCAAAACTATCGCCACTAATTAACAACACAATGACTCAGCTGACTCTTTAATTTCATCATCAATAATACACTACACAAAACACTAACACACCGGCCGCCATTTTTCTCCGGCTACAGCATGGTGACTTGTAAAAATCAATTTAATCTTTCGTTATTGCAGAATATCTTTGGTGTATTAACCAAATTTCATTTTATAACCAAGAAATTAAAAACATCCGTTATTGATTGTATATTTTACATGTAGAAATAACATTTAAAAATAAGTATATTTAAATTAGCACACAGCAGCTTTGATTACACCGAACTATTGACTTTTAAATGCTCCTAGTATATTTGAACAACATGAACGTTCTGATATAGTATCGCGAAACAGATACAGTATATTACTGTTCGCAGTTTTAGCATTTTTATAGTTTCCACTCCGTCTTTTATACGGATTTTATGACAGTCTTTACCCATTAAAGTACGGAACATTCTAATACATTAGAATCGTGGAGGGGGGAGGGGGGTGAAGATAAGCTACGAACTGTTCTGAAGATAAAGCATGATTTTTTGTACTACTTCACGCCCCTATTATGCAGTGATTTAGCATAAGAGGTCTTCTATGCATAGTTCCCAATATTTCTAACTGAATGGTTCCAAAACGCGAATCGTATAGGAGACGAATATCGATAAAGTTCTTGTTATTAGCAAAATAACGGAACAATATTTTAATTAAGTGCACTTAACTGTTACACACACTAAGTTTATCTTTGTTGTATTTTTAATTAGGAACTTACTTGCAAATCCTCTCAATTGCAACTGTCATCTTCGGTGGCTGTCTGATTGGCTTAGAAAACATAATATTGTAACCGGAAACCCTCGTTGTCAGACTCCGAACACGCTCAGGGATATCCCGATCCAAGATGTGGAACAGAAGGATTTCCAATGTGACGGTAAGATATTTTAGAGACCGTTATCCTTAACAATACTCAATTTTTAATATATAGTTTATCGTAGCAACAAGAACTTATGTGGATTCTCCCTATGGAGAACTTAATAAGCAGAAGTTCTGTGGTTGAAGTGTGCTTACGTTTGATGAAGTAGCTTTTTCTTCGAGCAGAACAAAATCATGAGTATAAAGATGCGCCGGTTTGAAACCTGAGCGACTGCATTTGTCAGGGATATTTGTAATGGGAAGATATCCAACAAAGCTGCAGTTCTTTTAAAATTCTCGGGGGGGGGGGAATAGAGTCAGGATTAGCAACTCTGATGCATTTCTCTCTTAAAACAGTGTATTGGATTTTTTTTTTTTTATTGAGTCTCTTAATCTTTCTGGATCCTGCAATAAGGCAAATAATTTGTTTCTGCAATCCTCACCACGACCTGCTTTTCAAGGAAGGAACAAATTGTTGGACCCATCTTTCAGAATTGTGCTGGTAGATGTGAGAAGTGAATACTTCAAACAAACATGTTTATGTTTACAAACATCCTAAAGCGAGAGAAAGAAGAAAAAAAAATCGTTCAGAATGAATAAATAAATTTGGAAAACTGCAAATGTTTTTCCAATTAGCTCTAATTTTTAATAGTTTTAATTCTTTTATTTATGCACTCTGTTTTATTCTTTAAAAAATTAATGAAACAGCATGGATATTTTCATATTATTATTATTTTAATTTTCGTTGTTTCATATTATTGTTATAAAAACAACTCTTGTTGTTTGATAAGCTACCTATAAACGTCTTTTGTTGTATGTATGTATAAGAAAGTTGTATATTTTATTGCCATAAGATGATCGAATTGTATTTTCAGAAATAGGCACGACACCACTGTATTATTAATCATTATTGGCAACAATCGGAGAGCATGCAGATGGCAGCACCAGCATTGTGATTTGCACCTGTTTCGCAGTGAAGTGAAGAGTGGTATTCTACGATTAGTAGGCATATTCACAAAAATGAGAATGCTCGTGAATGTAGATTCGAAACGTTGTCAGTTTCTGGATGAAAGCCTTTTGGAGGGGATCATGTCTGTGTGTGTTTGCGCGCGCACCGTCTCGTTCTCTCCGCCATTAGAAAACAGCGACCGATATTCGACTAGAAGTCAGCAGACAATGGATGAGTCGTCACCAGTACTAGCACTAAGGTCGAGAAAAATCAGATTGACTGCGTTACACGTGTTGAATGCCATTTTGCGCATTCGCAGGAATACAGTACGAGTTCCCCCCCCCCCCACACACACCACTTCGACAGAGGATGAAAAGGGGCACTCACAAAAGAAAAAAAAAAAAACACGTATAGGCCTAACAGAGACATTCTTACGACAACATTTACAACACAATGTGATGAACTAAAAATTGGAAAGCAATGTGTGGAGCACTCCGAAGATTGCAGTGGTGAAGAGTCTAGGATGGCATGATCCTCCATGTCCGAAATTGAAGGAACATGCATATGTTCAACGAAATCCAGACACTGACAAAAATGATACTTTTTATTTAAAAAAAGCTTCGAATTTTGGAGTTGAATACATGAGCAGTTTGTTTCGAATGAGGTTTCGAAGCTACTATTAGCAATTTGTAATAAACAATGAATATGACAGTTTGATCTATTTCTAATTTTAAGATGACTTCAATTTTATAAGAAGGGGAAAAAATACAAGGTATTGGGGGTAGCATTGTTGATATTCATCGTTGAATGAATTATTCTTCAGATAGAATATAAAATCCCTTTGTATTTGTTTCTTTTTAGAGCTGGAGCTGTTCGACAGTTGTGGACCGGACTCGTTGTGCCCTTCCAGGTGCAGCTGTGCCGGTACAATTGTACACTGCGGACGCCAAAAGTTAAAAGCGGCACCAAAGGTCATTCCACCTACTACAACGGAACTGTAAGTACATAAGTGGTTTCGTTTCTTTCCCCCCCCCTATTATATAATGATCGTAATGCGGGAAAAAATTCCTAGTTCATAGAACAAACTTGCGGCATATTATCTATATAAAGACGATCGCTTCTGCACGTTTCATTCATGATTTATGACGCTTAATGATGGCTGCAATGTTTTCAGTTTATTATTTCAACTGCACAGCGATTGGCCTTAACTGACCATTTAAAAGAGCCGCAATGAGTGATGATCCATCAGTGGCTCTTAAGGCTCATTTCATGAAACTGTCATTAATGGGTTTTTTTTTTCTTTCCTCGTTATGAAACTTTTACCAGAACGACTGAACTTTATTTGACTTTGCTTGTATCTCCTGAATCTCTGAAAAAAATTCTAATAAAATACCCGAACTGTATCCATTTAGTAAAGCCGTCTAAAAAGAACTCGTAATAGCAAACATCATAGAAGAAAAATAGCTTCAATAGAAAAACAACTATATGATGGAATAAGTGACGAGTATTTTCGTAAGCCTATTTGACAATTCCCGAAAGAAGTAAATGTCCATTTATATCCTATGACCACCCCCAGAATTTCTCTGAATCACCTTGGGTCGATTATTATTATATTTACTTATAAATGATAAGATCTACTGATTTAATTAGCTCTCCCATTAGCAAGAGATGTTTTAGCCCTTATAATTTTAAATGGGACTTGAACAGCAGTGCAGCTATAATAGAACAATAGTACAGGCGCCTGCAATATTGGTCCCAAGGATACACGATGCATGCCCGTAGGAAGAAGAAAAAGATCAGTTGAAAATAACGATACTATACTGTATAACAAATCAAAGCTTCCTGACTGGTGTGCAGCGATTGGGTTTAAAGGTGATGATTGTAAATGTTTTATAGTGATAAAAAAAATTTAAACCATCTACTTGACAACCGTTAAAAATTTGACAATAGTCGAAAATATCTGAACACGAGGTATATGGCTTCTTTTGATAATGATAATTATTGTTTTCACATTACTTTATTTCGGATTTTTTTTCACGTTCGACATATTTTGATTGTTGTTTCATTTTTACCGCTCCGATAAGTTGCCTTACAGGAAACTGCATCGATTTGTCCATCTCACTGGTCCAGTTGTTTTCGAGTACCATTGATATTTCTATACGGAAGAATGGTAGTTCCACCATTCTTCCGTATAGAAATTCTGTATTTAAATTCAATTATGTAAAATCATCTTCAAATTGTTATTCAATACATTTAATTACGTAATTAAAACATTCAATAATTAATATCTTCCTAATACATTTTATTGATATTATAATTATATACTATAAAAATGTAATGGATTTTTTCACCACGCTTTCAAATCCCCCTACAGTTTTACCTCCCAGTGTCTCACAAATTTTATCTCCTCTATGTTTAGTATGACGTGAAAAAAAAGTTGAAGCACTGCAATATATATTATGAACTTAATTAAAGAGTAGTTTTATGTGTTTGCTCTTAAAGAAAAAAAATCATTCTAAAAATGACACGAAAGATAAAAATATGGTCAATTTTAAGAATCAAGTAAACACTGGGGGAAAAAACAACAACTATAACCTGATTTTTGAATTCCAACGTTGTGGTTTGCTTTTCTTTACAAGAGCTTGTTTTTAAAGATATCTGTTATTTCCACCGCATCGAAAAATTACAGCGAGTCTTAAAAACATCTCCTATGCTGAAATTTGTTTAAGTTTATTGACACATAAAATCAATATTATTTGTTTTAACATGATGTTCTTGAACTCAATGTTTTTCTGTTAAGCGACACTTAGGAAAACTGTAAATCACACTTAATCTAGTTAAACAGAAGAAAGGTGTATTTTATTGTAGAATGCGTAACTGCAAACCGCCTTCTTTCGGTTCTGTCTGGTTCAAACAAGTGGAGAAGAAAGGGGCAAAAAAAAAAACTTGTTTTGCATTTTTCCAAAATTTAGAACCTCACATTCTGTTTAAATTTGAGAAAGAGCGAGATTTTAAATTTAAATAGTTGCCCACTTCAATTTAAAAACGGGAAAAAAAACAGAATTCCCAAAGAAAGAGACTTGAAATTATATTTTGTGTGATCCGTTTTGCCCATTTCCCAAGTATTGACAGCTGAATGAATTATTCTCATCTATTTAAGCGCTTATATTTAATAGGCTAGCTTAATATGGATTAATTTAACATTTTCGATGTGGCCAATTAGCCACCTTCATCAACAAAAAATTTTAAACGAGCATCAAAGGAATTCGATACCCAACGAAATATTCATAATATACATCAGAGTGAATAGTAGCCCACCCACGGCGCACGTTATATTAGTTGTGTGCGCTGTTGTCGAATGTGGTACATTACTGGGTGAATGCACTTCATTAATCATTTGTAGTCAGTTCCAGGAATCAGAGTGACATGACTTGAAGCGTTTCCGTAGGTTGTGAACGCAGTAGACTGCTAAGACTTGTTACAGTAATAAGGGTGACAGTATCGCCATTGACTACTGTTTTTGTGGAAAGGTTGTCATCCCATAATTATGTTAATATTAAGATTAATTAAATTTGCTTTATATATAAATAAATAGGGTTGGCATAATCATATTCATAACTTCGTCTAGACCGAGTCTTGCTTGTTTATTGTATTATGGTAGACATGACAGAGATGTTGATATTACTATCCTGGATTTTTTTTTTGATATTTCTATAGACCGGTTGGAGATTATTTTCATCGCCCGGTGTGAGACCACCGCCTCGCTTAATAGAGATCTGAAGTGGCTTGAAAGAGTTCCATGTATGGACTCTAGAGCATGATGTCCGGACCAGATAAAAAAATGAATAAAAATATCTAATAATTATTAAAACGAAATGCTTACAAGGCTTGTTTGCTATCATAGCAGTTAATCCCACGGAGAAGTAGTGGTGGTCCTGCTTGAAATAACGCGCAGGCATAGAGTCCAGTGCCTACTTTATTACTTTTAGTACAAAAAAAAAAAAAAGTACAATCTCCGATTTTGTGTGCTTTAATATTATTTTTGTCCACAAATAACCAATAGCACATTGGAATCATAGATGGATGAGTTTAGATACTTTGGAAACTTCTGGAGACGAAACATGAAACTTTATGCACTTTCTTGGGGAGAAGAAATTTGTTTTGTTTCCAGTTTTGTGATTTGACAGTTCTCTTATAAGAATAAAGACAGTACTTCCCATTCTAACATACGTTAATCCATGAAGAATTGCGTATTTTTCTCGTCTACCTTAGTCCCCTGTACTTCTCTGGTATATTGAAGTAATAATATTTAACTTTCTTCACAAACATACACCCAATTGTGTTATTAGGCCGATGTGCTCAGAATATTTCTGACCCAAGAGATCCAAAAATTCGTTACATGGGACGCGGAATGCAAAATAATTTCAGATGAACGGTTGCCTGTTGCGATGCAAGCCAGAAACATTGAAATATTTAATACTGTGACAGAATAAGTAAATTACGAACTTCACTCAGTCGCAAACTGAGTATAAAAAAATACGAATACATGAAAACTGAGAAAGAAAAATAACATATACAGTCAAAACATTCGCTAATCTGTCAGTTTATGGCTTCTCACGAAAACAATAATCATATCGACGATGGGAAATTCATCTCTGAAGAACTTCAAACGGTCTTGTATATAACACTGTTTAATCAGCTTTGGTACTCATTAAAGCACTATTTTTTTTCCTTTCAACGAAAAAAAAAAAAAGACGTGGGGAAAAATTCAATTTCTCTTTTGTACCTCAATCACTTGTACGAACATATTTCAAGCATTATCTTTGAAATTCGAGTCGTTTCAAAGGAGGTCCCAAGTTTCTAATAATAAATCAAGTAGAATTAAACGCTAAACAAATCTTTCTGTAGGTCACAACAACGTGAAAATCTTTTTCTGTGTGCTTATGTTATTCGTTCACCAGTGGTGATCCAGCACATCCTTTTCCAGAGAGAGGAGCACGCTATTATGATTTTGGAATATGGGCAAACTCAATATTCCACACTGCTTATTGATGACGTGATTAGCATTTTAATGAGGGGAAATATTTCGATTAACGCGCTGCTGTCTTAAGAATTGTTTAATGAAATGATATTTAAGATGAGTGCATAACTGCAAGATAATATATAATTGATTTCAACGCCTATAGGTATCTTGACGTTAATGAGATCTCCACTATTCCTGAAGAAATTAATGCGTTACATGAACTCCAGAGGCTGTAAGTATAACCTAAAATAGTATTCTTTTATTGCCTATTAATTCACTAGAGCGTTAAGCACATTATTTTTTTGTTTGCATCGCAGACTTATTTTTTTATGCTTAGTAACAGAGTTCATGTGAATTTTTTTTTTAGATTTATGAATGCCGCAGTATATTGAAGAAAGTATTTGTTTAATTAGTACATTAATTCTTCATTCTATGCTACTTTATTTTTAAAACCATGTATTTTGTTTAATTTTATTTATAGGGATCTTAGCAACAACCAGATTACAATTCTTTCCAACAATATCTTTTCTAATTTAACCAAGCTATCCACTCTGTAAGTATATTTTTATTAAGTTGATAAATACCTAAAAATATTTCCCATAACGGACTGAATGTTTAGGATAATATGAAAATAACAGTGCCGCTATCAACGTTATTTGCTATTCAAATTTCTATTCGTTGTATCGTAATTACGAAAATAGTTTTGTCTACGAGATAAATAATCAGAAAGCTACAGCTTTTTTGAATTATTCTAACGACCGCCTCTGTTGAATAGGCAAGGATTGTTAGGCATTCTAGATAAGAAACAATCTATCAGTTGTGATCTTCACTAGATTTCAACAAGCAGTTTTTATGGCTAATGGCAGGTCTTTTACCAGCAATAAGTATTTCCTTGGTTTCAGTGAAACGGATATGACGCATTGTTTCCATGACAACAATAAGTTTGGCTTTATTCAGTGTATGTTTCATTGTCAAAAATAAGTTAACACAATTATTTTTAAAAGCACCTCCAAACTTTAGAAAAAAAAAATTAAAGTCCAAAATAACAACGGAAAAAACGAATCAGCTATTTATTTATCATAAATTGACTTTGTTTGAAATTAAAACTTGCAAATAATCATAGAAATATGTTACTCTTTCTGAGAATTATTACGCTTTTACTGCAAGCAATCACCGTGGGAGAAAGTGGCAGCCCAAGTTGTGTTCAGTGATACTAGCATTAAGCCTGTTCCACGCACAACCAATGAACGTCTTTCCGGAATATGACGAGTCATTCAATAACGCTATGTTGCCATTAGTAACACGTGCTGATTTAAATGTAAGCAATAAAAAATCATCTGCGTTACGTAATGTCGTCCCAAGGGTTCTTTATGATATTTTTACATCTATAATGATGACATTATGACACTTGGGGAACCTCCCCGTTTTCGCTGTAGATGAGGGGGAGGTAGGAAAAGGATGATTTCAGCACTCTTGATCTTTGCTCAAGCGAACGCATTAAAGAGGAGATACAGCGCTGTTCTTATCTCCTCTATAACTTCACTCTTCAGTGCGTCACAGAAAATGATATTTAATAAAATATGGCAATAATTTTATCATGTAGTGTAGATTGTGGTACCAAACCAATGGCATGGAAACTCTTCATAAATAACCACTCCGGGGGGTTTTAAAATTGCTTTGGTTACATGCCAAGGCTTATAACGAATTTACAGACTTGAACTCGTTGAAGCCAGCGAGAAAACCGAGTTGGGATGCGGAAATGCTTGCTACGTTTCAACCGTTGACAGCAAAATAAAGCGTGCCGCGAGTAACCTCGTGGCAGCACATCATTTGTTAATTATTTCGCAAGGAAAATTGAAATGAATGGAAGAGTCCATTGCAGTTAATCGTTATGAATAACCTCTCTTCTCTTCTCTGCCCTTCTACAAATAAATTACTGTTCAGTGATCCCGTCTTGACATTTTAAAACTTTTAAATCATACTTTTTTTCTTCTCTTAATTGCTGACGTTATTTTTGTTGCTTCTTTTTTTCTCTTAGGATTTTGAGCTACAACAAACTCCAGTGCCTACAAGTGGACAGTTTTCGGGGATTAAAGTCATTGAGGATCCTGTAAGTATCACTACTATTATATATGCATTTTTTATCAAATAATTTAGAGGCCAATCAGTTTAATTTAAAAAAAAATCTGTAAGTACGACTAACAAGGCCCTCTCTTCATTCTCAGCAGTAGGCTCATAACATAATGTGAATAAACTTGATAAAAAAAAAAAAAAACATGGAAGCACGCGGTATGTTGAACAATTTCTTTCAGCTCTGACAAATATCTTGTTTATCCTTCTGTATAAGTTGCCTTGGCTTGCACTAGCCCATATATATATATATTTTTTTATTGGTTCCCACCCAAGAAAGGTTATTAGTAAACCTATAGTACATTTTTGTACCGTGGGTGGGATAAGGATTTTTTCCCTCATTTTTATCAGTTTTATTATTATTTTTTTTTGTAATTTTTTAAAATTTACTTTTACATTCGCCTTTTATTTGTGCACTGATTATGTTTCACTGGCCTTGAAGTTTTTCGAAACTATTGATTCTCATCAGACCAGGCAGAAATCTGAGAGACAAAAACATCTGTTAGAATACCATAAAAGTCTTATGTCAGAAAGGTATATTATTCGTTTCCGATTCATAATCTTTAACAGAAGCATTTGTTTAATGGACTTATCATTCTCAATAAGTCTTAAGGCTCTGCTATCTCGAATTTTAACTATTTAAAATTTATTTGGTATCGTCTAAAATAAAGAAGATAAAAGATAAGTAGTCACTCTATTAGGAGTAAGTCAACTTGAAATGGCTATAGTCAGTGGACTAAATTTCATATTAATGTAACTTAGGTTGGTCTGTTTCAAAGCCATAAGTTTTTTTTTATTAAATAGCTACAGCTTTGAGGATTCATAAAATATTCGTTTTTAACAGTTATTCGTTTAAATTTATGGAGAAAATTACGCAGAAATCATTTTCATAAATGACTTCAGTCTCAATAAGACTTGTTTCATCTGTTGCAGTCAGATCACTTGCGAAAGTGCTTCTTAATGTTTAAATGACGCTTTGTATGGGTGCAATATTTTTCCTGTTGCTTTTATTAGTAATTAATAAAGTGAGCCATTGGCAAGTATTCAGTCGAGGAAGCAAAAGTCTAACTGCTACAAAACAAGAAAGTGGATGAACTTTCATAAGAGCCGCCTATTTTTTACTCCCACTCCTAATCCTGTACGCAACGCAAATTTTATTAATTCTGAAATAAATGACGTGTATTTGGCGTCATTAGCTTTTCGTGAGGATATGATCTCATTAGGCAAGTAATTCATTAGTGTACAGAGAAATTTGTTACGTAAATTAGAACGTCTTAATTTTTTCTAAGTCATCACCCATGTGTGAGAGGATGAGGGGAAGGGGTAGTGTTGTATTTTGATTTCGTCAGACGAAGATAGTTATCATTAAATCGGAAGAATTTTGCTGCCGTACTACAATTATGAACGCAACCAAACCATGCAGATCGGTTGCGTTCGTTCTTGACATTAGACAGCATCCATTTGTCGATGTTAATCACCGTTTGCTTGTTCTCTTCCAACATCCAGATCTCTCCATGGCAACGACATCTCGATGATTCCTGAGGGAGCCTTCCGGGACCTGGTCTCCATCACACACATGTAAGTATCTTTACAGCATGCCTAGCTTTAGAGACCGAGGGTTAATGGCCCTAGCTAGTTTAGATATGACTTGGTATGTGTTGTTTGCTGATATCTGCTTGTTGTCTTAGCTGCCTGGCTGCGCCAGAATGTGTTTCAAATGACTTCGATGGGCTGTGAGAGTTTTCGTTTCGGTTATCCATTATAATTAAATAATTAAACCGACATGAATACAAGAGTTGTCTAATATATTTCAATTTAGTAGCTCTTGGTTTTTCTTAGAAACCTAGGCCGTGCTTTTACTTGCAGGTATGCGGGCAAACAAGATTAGTTGAAAGCCTTGATGAGATTTATTACTGCTTTTGTGCATTGTCTACATTCTTCAGCTATTCCCAAACTAAGGGAACATTTGTCATAATAAGACATCATTATAATACATCTTAATACAAAGGAGCACACAGCGATACAAAATTTACACGAGAAAAAAAAATATTTCGATGTGTTGCGAAAAATATGTAAACTGCCAGTACGTATGCTATTTCTCCGACCTTATCAGACGGATTTAAATTATAAATTTCTGTTTCAGTCGGACAATTTTTGTGAAAAGAAAAAAAATAAAACACCAAACAAAATAAGAAACGTTGGGCATTGATACAGATGATAATTTTTAGATCTCATCCCGCTCTTAACAATCTTTCATTCCATCCCCTGAATCTTAGGTCGAGTCTATTTGGCTTTTGAGATTCGTTGACAATTGTGATACCACTGTATAGATGCAATTCTGTTGATGAATAGTCATGGAAATACTTTTGGAGATAACTGACAATCTAAGACCAGTAAGCTAATTTCATGCAATAGTGTGGGAAAGTCTCCTATAAAACATGCTCAGTTAACAGATGCTTCCAGAATATAATATTATATAATAGTAGGGGGCTCCGCCCCCTCCCTGGCGACAACGGCACCCAATCCCCCGTGTTCCGGACTGGTAGGCCGGTTCTCTTTGAATTCTGATGACTCAAATTTTGAAGACTCGACACTCAGGGTAGCTTCTGAGTTTCAAAAAACGTGACATAAAAAGGCTTATCATTATATATATATATATATACAGTATATATATTCGTTGTGTTGTGAAATAATGATTCCAATATGCGAAAAAAAAGCTTGCAATAGAAATCGAACAATTTTTGATAGGGAAGTTAATGACACTGTATGTTAACAGGAAGAAGGTCGTTAACGAACATATTTCCATTCTTTTTCCCAGAATCCAGAACTTTCCAAACTTATGCAAGGATGAAAACTTTGTTTTGGGACTTACAAAGAAATACCCTATGGAGAAAATGAAAATTTTATTTTTTTTTATTAGGAAGGGAATTGCAATACTTATTTAAATAGCAAAGAGAAGTGTACTCTACGCAGCGCTGTTGAATTTTAAGTCGATGGTGTATAGAATGAATAATATGATGGAATGCTTCCTGGGATTAGCTGGGAAGCTTCAGCATTAAGGTATCTCCAGGGCACTAGCACGTGTAGTGTGCAAGCGAGATAAAAAGTCAGGGAAAAAAAACAACTAACAATTCTACTGAAAAAGATTAACCGCAATATCGGAGTGTCGTATACAAAGAGGGAGCTTTCTTAAAATGAGTGAGTACATACCAACTCTGTCTTAAAAGTAATAAGCTCAGACACTCACTTTACTCCAACCAATGCATCTTTCCAAAGATAGTTGATTGACAAAATCTGTTAACCAAATGGTTTCGGGATAGTGCAGAAGTTGAACGTCAGCTGAATGTTTTCGTTATTTAGGCGAAGGGTGAATACATAATCGTAATTCCATTGTAAAAGACAGTCTTTTAATTTATAGGCGTACCTCGCTGCCAAGAGAGCCTCTCTCCAGCAACTTAAAGATATTATTTATATTTAAAAACGTAAATTGTTTTATTAATTTCAGTGAGGAGATCTTCATATCAAGGCAGTCACAGGGAACTCTAATGTGAATTTCTACGGACCAAAGGAGCAGTTTCTATTGGGAATATCATTTAGCATAACTAAACATAATATTTAGTAATATTGAGTTGAGTGGATAGCACATCTGCTCCCTAACTAACATGCTGGACATCAATGTTCATGAATGTGTTTAGGTGAGAGATAATATCCAGTGCGTGATTATCACCCTTCTTTATTGGAAGCCTGAAATGATTTCAAATAAGGTAGAGCATTTGGTCTATGGAGCAGGCTTCTCCAATTGTCTAGTACTGAACCTTCCTACAGACGATATTACTAATATATTGATAGACTGTTATTGTTTGTGTGTGAGAGAGAGAGAGAGAAGTATCTTGATACTTTGCAATGATATACAAATCACAATGATAAATATACTTAGCCTTGGGTGTGCAGTAGCTCATCTCGTCAGATAGCTAGTAAATCTGGATATTTTTGTTAGAATTTCTGTTTGCTTTTAGTAAATAAATATTAACATGACATTTAGGGAACACCTGTATAGATTTTATAATTATTTTACATCGAAAAAAAAAAGAAAAAAGAATATTATAATATGCAATTCCATACATTCAATAGGTTGACAGTTTGAGTGGGTCGATGGCATTTTTTTTTCATCTTTGCTTATTTGAAGATAGCATAGTGGAGATGATGTAACTCTTGTGTTGAGAAACTTGAACATGCCAAAAGCTGCCAACAATTTCGTACTGCAGTTCGAAAAAAATATGGCCATGTTCATTAAGTTTACAGTAACGAAATATATATATATATATCGTTCTTCTCTTGCTTCTGTTTCTTTCCAAACAAAATTGGTCTTAACAGGAGACAGATGATGTCCAGAAAAGAAAAAGCGAAATGGAGACAGCCTGGAATGTAGTGATGGAGGCAGACTTATTTTTACAAATCAATTAAGATATTTATCCTCTGTTCCTTGATCATTTTTGTTGGTAATTATTAACTTAAAATGATAAATTCCCAATAATTTAACAATTAAATTATTATAAATTATTTTCATGGTATCCGGTAATCATCCTGAACCTTAGTAATATATTTGCTTCGTTCTTTCTTACGTCATTTTTTTTTTAGAGCTCTGGGAGCGAATCCACTGTATTGTGACTGTTCGTTAAGGTGGTTGTCTGACTGGATCAAACAAGACTACATCGAACCTGGAATTGCTCGATGCGCAGAACCTCGTACACTGAAAGATAAATTAGTATTAACAGCTCCTTCCAGCAACTTCGTCTGCACAGGTAATATTTAAATTTTTTTTTTTAAATCATAAGATTCAAACTCTTAATTTCTTATCTTCCCACAACATATAGACTTGCATTTTAAGAACAATTTATCTTTCCAAACATATTCAAGAATTGAGACGTCGTGTGCTGGATTTGTCGATTCCATTGAGAATGCACGAAACAGACAACAGGTATAATTCAAAAACGAAGCAATAGTTGTGAAGATGATTGGGTCACGCATTTCCATTGATACCTCCAGGTGTTTGTTAGAACTGTTATATCCGGACAATATTATGTTTTGAAATCCAGTTTATTTTCGAGATAAGTTATAGCCCAATCACGTTTGGATGGCATATTGAATAGACCAGATGCATCAAAAAGAATACTGTATTTCTTTAAAAATCAAATATGGTAAGGAAAAATTTTAAGTTAGAGATTAACCAGTGCTTATCATTCTAACTGATGGTTTAGAAATGTTGACATATGAATTGTGAAATGCATTATTTTATTGTAAGGAATTCTGGATCGTTTTGACCTGAATAATTCATTTGCTTGAAATCGAACTGAACCCTTCAGAGAATAAAGCCGAAAACAGAAGTTTCAATTCTGAAAAAAGAAAATAAATATTTCGATACCTGGGATTTAGGTAATTGATTCAGAATGCTAGGATAATCTTGATGATGATGAGACATTGAATCATAGTCTAGTTGCCTCCATGAGAAGATTTTTGTCTCAGAAAACAAGAAAAGTGGTCTTGGAACACACCAGTTAGAGGATAATGTGAACTCCAAAGAGATAGAGGGAGATAATGGTAATTTTTGATACACGAGAATGAGCATTCATCTATAATATGGAACACTCGTTGATTTTATTTGCATCTCTTTCTCTGTACCGAGGCTGGATGATCATAATTTACTTTATTAATTTGAGGTTCTGTGAAATCTTTTCCAGTAACTTATTTCATTTGTTCGATGAATTCTGTTTACGGTTCCCACTTTTGGAACTAAAAACTAATTAAAAGCATAAGGAATGAGTAATACTATTTATTTAAAGTCATATATTTCAGTCTGGATATTACATGCCATCATCAGTGGCGGCGATAATTAATTACAAAGTCGAACAACCGATTGATTTGAAAAAGTAAGAAAAGCGTGGTGTTATACATAAAACAACGCAATGATATAACTGAGGGAATATTAATTATTCATTAGCTATTTAAAAAATACTTAAGTGATGTGTGATTAGAATAAGACTTTCTAATCACACATCAGAGAGAGATGTGTGATTAGAAAGAGAGAGTTAGTCGTTCCGATTCAAGTTCGGACGGTGTAGTAGGGATTCAGCGCTTTCTTTAAACAAACGTTCAAATTTATACCAACATCAGTGAAGTGAACATGTTTCAGACCATAAGATGTTGTGATTTGTATCTATTCCGTGTTGTGCCAGGCCAGATTTCTCAGATTTACTGTTGTAAATTTAATGTAAGATTGATGTTCTTGTAATCTCTTTTCTACAGAGTGTCCAGTTTGTCTAAAGATGACAATCAAAAGGAACTTGGTAGACACCAGGGAGAGCCAGAGGAGAACTTCGGAAGATGAAAATGATGATAATTTGTTGACAGGAAGACAGTATAGTATTTCTTAAGAATTCTGAAATGTAAGGGATTGTAACACGACGTACTGTTTCCTTGTGATTTGAGCAAGGCTTATAGGAATTAAAAAGCTGTTGTGTGGTCCTTTCTGAGAAGCCATTGAATTTCGCATGTCGTTTAATGTTTAAGAGTTTCTGCTGTAATAGTTGTGGTGTCGAACAAATAGTATGAGCAAGTCGCAATAAAGTTTTAATAATTCAAGTCTTCTGCGATGGATGGTGAGTGGATTGCTGTGGCGTCCAATGAAAGTAATTAATTCACTTGATGGCGATCGGAGGAGTAGAATATCTAAAAAGGATAATTTGCTGTCTTTTCTATTTCCATAATCTAATTCATCGATGTAGACCGTTTATATTAGATTAAAAAAAGTAGGCAATTTTTCTTCATGATGGGCCAGATAGCAAAAACGTAGTCTATATAACGAACCCAAAATGAAGGTTGAGGGTATATGGGCGAATAAAGGATGTCTCTTAAATGTTCTAAATAAAAGTTAGCGATTGCGGGGGAGAGTGGACTTCACTATGGTTCCTTCAACTTGACTTTAAAACTTATTTTAACAAATAAAATATCCGGAGTGCATAAAGTCGAACAATTTCACTATATACTGTACTTTTGAAAGTAGATGTAATGTATCCTCAAGAGGAACATTTGTGAAGAGAGATTGTAAAACAAAGCCTAACCATTATATTAGTGGGCTGTAGGGAAACATTTTTTACTTTATCTAGAAAATCTGAAGAATTTTTTTTATATAAATGAGCAGGACAACTCTAACTTGAGCTCTCAATAGGTGTGCTAAAAATTTGGCTACTCGGTAGGTAGGTGAATCTGTGCAGTCGACAGTTTGAGGAAGAGGAATTGTCTACCATATGTAAACCATAGAATCTAGGTTTAGCAAAATAAGTTTTTCTGTGATGTCTCCATCGAGGCTTACAACTTCATCCTTTCATATTCCCTCGGTTATACCATTGCGCTGTTTTATGATAACATCATGCTGCTCTTGCTTTTTCAAATCCATCCGTTGCCCGCATTCTACCTTGGAATTAACAATCGTCGCAACTGATGATGGCCTGTAATATTCAGACAGAAATATATGGCTTTAAATAAATATTTTGCTTATTCCTTGCGTTTCTGTTTGTGTTAATTAAAAGAAACATCTCATGGCACAAGTATCTCTTAAAGAAAACTAATTTTTATTGTGCAAAATCAGTTTTGAACATTCACATAATATGGTTTGCTGTGAGTGAATCAGTGTGTTACATAGATTAAACAGCTCACTGTTACTTGTTATCGAACTAAGAATAATAATATTGTGACTAGCCTATGTTAAAAAAAAAAAGATTAAAAGCTTACTGGAGAGATGTGTTACGACACTTTTTAACAACTAAAAATAAGGTTATTTTCTAACAGAAAGAGAAAATTCACAAAATAGAATACCAGTATTTCAAAATTTTCTGTTTAGCACTTTCCTAAAGAAAATTTCTGACCTGTTACTTCAACATTCATGCCTCACACCACGAAATCCTACGTTATTTTCTGTAAATAACATAGATTCAAAGGAACTTCCGGTAAAGGAATTCAAGTTTAAATAATTATCACATTACAGCACCAATCAAGTACATTATACAAGTAATGGTGGCCCCATTATTTTAAAAGAGAAACGGTACAGCATGATGTTGTTTCTAAAAATAACTGCAAACTATTAATGCAGAAAATTTGCCAGACATTGGCTTGATGGATGGCTTTCGATTCAAACACGAAAATCAGTTTGGGAAATGTTAAATCTTGCAAATTACCTTTTCAATTTTTGAATATTCTAACATTTGCTTGGGTGTTTTCCAGTGGCACGCAAAATATTTGGTGTCGCTAGTTGCTCTCTTTGATGTTTAAAAAAAAAAAAAGAGATAAAGACCACTTCTGGAAAATCCTTTGTTTCTGCAAGCAAAAGAATGTAAAAAGGCATTCAGTGATAGATTCCACCTTTATCTTTTAAGCCCTTCCATTTAGCTGGCGTAATTTCATTTCCTCTGGAATTCGAACCAAATTAGAATATTGACTTCTTTCGTGCCTCTGATATGTATCATAACTAGCTCGTGCCAGTTACAAATTTCTCCACCACCACCTAATTAGCGCACCGCCTCGCAGACAGTGATGCACCCGATCATCGTTCGCCACAGAGAACGGGAGAAAAAAAGTTAATGAAGTGGTGGACTGGAACACCTGAGCTGTGTATACTCTTTAAGAAAATAACTTCTCCAAGAAATTTAATGCTTCTTTTTTTTTCTCTCCTGCAGTCAATTTCCATCTGTAGTTTTTCCTTTTTGTTATTCTTTTTGTTTGGAAGGCTTTTACAAGACTTACAACTCGTGGCGTTCTCTAAGGACTTTTATCTCTACAGAAGCTATCGTCCATCTAATCATACATGGATGAAAAGTGCAACTGTTATGCCTTTCTCTACCTGTTTCTTATGTTTTAAAATGTATTCCGTTATTACCTTGTACTGTACAGTATGGTGGTGTATATTCTCTCATAACCATGTTTGCCACAAAACATAAACAGCTACCGATCGTTAAAATAGGAACAAGTCACAAAACCAGCATGGCACAATCCAGACCACACAAAGATTAGAAAAACGGCAATTCCAATATTCTGTCACTAAAAAGCCCAACAACATAAATACGATAAGTTAATGCCACTATCTTCGCAAAGAGTTGACTATAGATTCGAATTCAGTGAGGTTATACTACCACATTATTTTTAATCCTAACAATTATTTATTACTGTATAATTATTATTATTATTATTATTCCTGACAATAATAGTATGCTATATATTAATATACCTTTTTGTTAAGAGATATTTGCAGTGTTCTCTGTGAATTTGTGACAAATATGTAATATTATTCAAATTCTTAATTGTACATTTTCTCTAAATTAATTTCATTTCATAAAATTAAGAAATGAAATTGATTTCACGGCATACTTACATGAACCGAAGAGGGCGCTATGTGCTAGTAATAATAAATCATTAGTAAAATTCAATAATGATTCAAATGCATATTTAATAATATAGCAGAATTTACGTATAAATTAAAAGCATGTAATTTCAAACTAATTTGCAATTAATTATTAAAAAACTTTCAAATATTAAGTATTGAAATTATTGTCTCCTCTTAAAAATAACATTGAATGGTTTTTATCTCGGCAGAATACTGAACTATCCCCTGTTATTGTCTTCTGCTTTTTGAACCATCAGATAAATTAATTGCGATTTTTTTACACGGAAATGTATATGATAATATTCTTTACAAAACTTTACAAAAATGCGATACCAAAGGACAAAATAGACTTATTAATGTTAGTTTCGGTAATCAAAATAGTTGCACTATTTCCTGTGAAAGAAAGATTACAAACATCTTGTGCGCAGCAATACATCAAGAGGTACTGTACAATGACTGACAGGTTTTTAACTTCGCATTTAGAGAGCATATGACAACCAGAAGGTAAGATATATTTTGGATCAATAAACGTAAATATATTTAAATTTTCAATGAAAACTTATTATTTTTTTTTTAATTATCGACTGAATTTTTATATAGCTCAAATTTATTTGATGTATTTACTAAGGTTCGAATGCTTTTAGCTCAGTAAAGATTTAACAAAATGAATCTAAATGAAGATTAATGTTTATTTTTTCACTTGATGTTTAATTACCAGTTCTGAAGCTGTAATATATTGCCGCGTTGTTGACAAATAATTGCTAAATTATTTTCTCTAGCTAAAAGCAACTGATCGGTATGCGTTATAAGATTTCTTTAATCGTTCTTATTGCAAATAATCATTAATTAAAATTCTTCCTTTTCTATCTAATGAAATATTTAATTGCCTATTCCATAACTCATTTACTCAAATTCCCATCAGTGTTTTATTTTGAAAAAGGGCAAATAAATTACGGATCAAGGAAAGAGAAAGAATCGAGAGAAGGTGTTTGATTTTCATTATTTTATAGCAGAATAATATTGAAATAAAAATTCTACAGTGTTCATCAGGCTAAATTTCATTCCCCTCCCCCTTTTTTCTTTCCCTTTGTGTGTGTATTGATAGATTACAAATACCTGACTTCTGTTCAAGTTTCTGATTTAAATATGCATATTTATTTACTTCAGGTAAACACGAGCCTTACGTGTTGGCAAAATGCGATGCATGTTACACCTTTCCCTGCCAGAATGGAGCCACGTGCGTCCCCAAACCCCTAAGAGATTACCACTGTATCTGCGAACCACGCTATCACGGTCGTAACTGCGAGTACATTATCGACGCTTGCTATGGCAACCCTTGTGAAAACGGAGGTACATGCAAAGTGCTCGAAGCTGGAAGGTTCAGGTAAGGAAACAGCCTTAGAGTTGCGATAAACAATTTCCAATGTATTGCGAAAAAGCAAAAGATTTATTCTGTTTGGTACTAAAGTAGAACTGTATCAGAATCAATACGCTGCAAAATATTCCAACTAGGCTTAACATGGTTGTGCTTTGATAGCAAAAAAGTGCTATCGCGAGTGAAAATAGTTAATTCATTTCCCCTCCCCTCTCTGAACAATTGTCATCATGTTAAGAGAGGCTTAAAAAGTTACAATAAATAAAATATAGTGTAGAATTTTTTTTTTTTTGAACAAGCTATGCATAGTATTTAAGGGGTGATTCTCTTTTAATACTAAACAATTGTAGAACCAAAAATGATTTCTTACGCTTTACTAATACTAGAAGTATTCGAAATAAGGGGAACGAAATTGTTGCATTGATTGAATTTATTAGTCCCAAAATTGTGTATATATAAGCGAGACATGGTTAGATGACGATGACATCCTGACAGGAATAGAGATGAACGGCTATAGTATTTTTCGTGAAGACAGACAGGAAAAAGGGAGGAGGAGTACTGTTAAGGGTAGCAGATGAGTTGCACCCATCTATGATAGATTTGCAAGGTTCAAATAGTGACCGCAGTTTTGATGCAGTATAGTATGAGGTGGAGGTCAGCAGAATGAAATATTTAGTTGGCTGTTGCTATAGGCCTGGTAATATGGAGGGTAATGGGAAGGAAATGTATATGTAAGTTAACCTGGCTAGCAAGAAATGAGTGATTATTATGGGTGACTTTAATTAGGGTAATATAGACTGCATCTAAGGACGAATAAAATGAATTTCAGGAGTATTGGAGAGACAATTACCTTAGACCAGTGTTTCTCAAACTTTTTTCGACGACGGAACACTTTACAAATCCTGAAATTTTCACGGAACACCTTGGTTGTTTTGTAATTCATAAATTAATAATTAATTGGTAATTTAGCCGATTTTTTATTAATCAATAATTGATTATTAATGAATAATTAATTAAACATCAATTAAACCATCATTGAATTAATTTGTGCTGACAAATTAATTTAAAAATGACAAATTCCAGAACTTCTCGCGGAACACGTATTCACCTTCCGCGGAACACCGGGTAAGAACCACTGCCTTAGACAGTACGTAACAGAGGGTAAACGAGGATCAAGGGTATTAGATTTTATCATCTCATCAGATGATGATATTATAAAGTGGGTGTCAAATCTTCCAAATGTTTGCTTTGTTGATTTTCAGAAGGCATTTGACGGTATCGACCAGAAAGTGACATTAGCAGTGCTAGAGTCCTATGGAATTGGCAGAAAACTGATAACTATATTAAAAGATGTTTTATAAGAATGCAGTTGCAGCAGTTAGAATAGGTAATGATTTGGAGAAATGGCTTAAAACAAGCAGAGGTACTAGACAGGGGGGGGGACTCAATATCACCAAGCATTTTCATCGCACATTTAGAAAGAGCAATGGATAAAATGAAGGAAGATGCAAAAGCAATATCAGCGCATGGGATGAGAATTAACAATCTGAGATTTGAAGATTGAGAATTAGGTTGACAACCAGCGGCGGCTCGTGGCTTGAAATCGTGAGGGGTGCTGCAACTTTCGAAATATACACACACTGTAAGTACAGTTACGTGTTTGGATAAAATATCAAAATTATGGTAAAAATTAAAAAAAAAATTAAACATGAAAAAATATTGTTTATTATCGATAAAATTATACAGTTTAGTTTAATTCAAAATTACTTAAAAATGACTATAACAAATGTTGTCTTTAATTGTAATGTCCAAATATTTAAAGAGACGGGAAAAACACGGTAAGCATTACGAACACCCTACTACTGGCACAAACTGCATATAAACAACAGTGGAACTGCGCCACGGACAGTGTCGCATTACGCTAATAGCTCGCATCTCACTATGACGTGCATATGATTGCGCGCGTAGCAATATGATACTGTGGTGAGCACAGTGCTGCTAGTGTCCTTCCCCCTCCTAAGTGCTACAAGATGGATTTTTATTATTTTTCATACAAAATAAGAGAATTGTATAGGATTGTTGATGATAAAATTAAATATTACAAGCAAATATAAATACATTAATAAATATATTTATATATCGAGAAAATTGGGGATGCTGCAGTTCCGCAGTGCCTGTGCACTAGCCGCCCCTGTTGACAACAGAAAAATACTTTTTGGTGGCCAGCATGGGTTTGTTAAAGGAAGATTGTGTTGTAGCAATCTGCATACTTATTATAATAAAGTGACAAATGCATTGGATAAGGATGTTGTACACACAGTGATATATTTAGATTTTGCAAAGGCCTTTGATAAATTGCTACATGACAAGCCGGTAATTAAATTGGAACGGATGGGCTGAATAGTAGATTAGTTCCCTGAATTGGGATTGACTGTCTGATAGGTATCAGCGAGTTGTCTATGGAGGAGCTATATCACAAGAGAGGAAAGTTACTAGTGGTGTACCCCAAGGGTCTGTTTTGGGTCTATTGCTGTTTAATTTGTGTGTACATGATATTGGGAGAGGTCTGAATTGTGATATGCAGATGAATGCAATGTTGGGAAGAGCTATCAGTAGGGCGGATGCTGTGGCTTTGCAAGAGGGTTCGAATACACTAGCCGCATTGGTAAATGAGTGGGGATGTCAATTCGACGTTGCGAAGTGTAAGATTTTGAAATTTGGGAAGCAGAGATGGGATGTAGAGTACACAATCGGTGGACATATCTTGGAAGAGATAAAGGAGATGAGAGATCTGGGATTGATTGTGGACAGTGACCTCAACTTTCGGGGACATGTTGCTAAAATTGTGAGGACAGCACAGCGGATAATGAGAATGATGCGGAGGGCACTGACTTGTAGGAGTAAAGATGTTATGGTTCCCTTGAATAAGGCTTTGATCAGGCCACACCCATGGATTACTGTGCACAAATTTCGTCACCTGGTTTCAAAAGGATGTATTGGAAAGGTCCAGAGACGATTGAATAAGGTTGAATGCTGAGTATGAAGACAGATTGAAAAAAAATGCAATTTTCAAAAATTAGTGGATATGATCGAGACATATAAGCTGTTAAGAGTTTTGGCATAGAATGGATGAAGATAGGGAGAGAACAAGAGGTCATCCCTGGAAGCTATATAAGGAGTGTGGGCAATGGGGAAGAGGAGCATGTTTTTTGCATGGAGAGTGGTGAGTGATTAGAATGCATTGCCCGAGAATGTGGTGAGCGCAGAAACTGTGTGTGTAAGAGTGGGACCTCCCACGATGAGTCTGTTGACTCCTTGGAGGTTTTAATAATAATAATTAAAAAGCTTGTTAGCGTGTCATCTAAAGCATAAGTTACTGCACATTACGACGTGCCATTCGTTTTTTTTTTTTTTTTTTTTTTTTTTTTTGAGTGGAACTAAAACAGAGATGATGGGGGGGTATTATTGTCTTTCATTAAAGCTCTAGTGAAAACCAGTTAAAAAATACTGTTACATAGGGGGGGGGGGGGCACTTCAGTCTACTGCACAATTCACCATCTCCAGTACTTAATAAAATAATTATTAAAAATTATAAAAGATTGAAAAAATATTATTGATAAAGCCTCTTAACTCTTCTTTTGATAATTAAAATTATTTTAACAAATTAATTTAGCTGTTTTACTCACTAATATTCCTTTTATAAAATGTTTATTACCATTATTACGTGATAAATCCAAGGACTCATCGTGGGAAGGCACACTACACAACTCACCGTCCAACCTACTTAATCCTCCAGCAATACACTACCACAATCGTATTTTTGTCTATAAATTGCGTGTGTTCTCACGGTCAGTTTGCCTGTATGCGGGATGAAAAAATAGAATTTCCGGGAGGGAAAAAAATCTGCTAAAAACCAGAAAAATAATGTTTGCATATTATTAATTTTTATAGTTTATTCATTAACTGAGTTTCATTCTCGCTATAAGTTCAAAGGACGCATTTGGAGGATGATGGGGAGGGGGGGGGACTGCAAACTTTATCTTCTGATGATTTCAACAGTTTTCAAATGAATAACTGCACATTGCCACAACAATATTACGATGACATTTTTTTTCTTTTTTAAAATAGATCTTGGAAACCTCACTTTAGTTACAAAAACTAAAATATTATTAAACTTTGGAATTCCCCCCCCCACACACACACACCCATGGGATACTCCAGACAAGTTCCCCCTCGCTTCTGTAATGTGGCGATGATCAAATGGTGGCTACTGACTGAATCTAGCCCCTCATTTGGAATTAGAATAATGGCTGAAGCGAATAAAGCCATTAGGTATTATGTCTGTCAATTGTGTATGTTCTTCAGGCTTGTTTTGTGGAAGGAAATATGTTCCATCCCCAAACCCTCGTGTGAGACCGGCCTGACAGAATCTGTTCTTCAATATCGTTCGATTCATTCAAGAAAATAATAAAAAAAAAAATAGGGGAGGGTTTCAACTTGAATACTTTCTGTTTTTCTTATTCAAACATTGTTGGCTGTGCGTGATTGATTTATATATTCGTTATATTACAAGAAATTGGGGTGTGATTCTCAATCCGGTTTGCGATCAATGAAAAGAGAAATGCGAATCTCATTAATTTTAATTATAAACATGATTAATAAAAGGATCTTTGTATAGATCATACTGCATTAATAAATGCAGGACAATTATGTGCTAACTCACAAATAAAACCGTTGACAGTGCATCCAATGCCTTTTATGAAAAGTGTTAAGAATGGCCTTAATTTAATCCTTCAATAATTAAGTATTTCGGTCTTTTACTTTAATGGCGCTCGATCGCTAATATTACAATGCGCAATCAGTTTCGTATGTTCACTCAGCTTGAGGCTTTTGTACAAAAGCCGAAAAGTCTTCCGATTCTCCTCCCGTTCCGCAGCCATTGCATAATTGGCAAGCCTAACCATCTGTTACCGGTCGTGCGCGCACATACGCATTACGGTTTCGGTAAAACAAACTTTCAATTGAAGTTTAGTTGAACAGTTCGGCTAAGCTATGGATAATTAATAATTGATTGTAATGAGAGTTTGATACTTTCTGTTAATTGAGGAATAATAACTTATTTTCAGCTGTCACTGCCCAATCGGATTCGAAGGAGACAGGTGCGAAACGAACAGGGACGATTGTATTGTGAACAAATGCGAGAACAATGCCACGTGTGTGGATCTCATTGAAGGATATGAGTGCAAATGCAACCCAGGCTTCACAGGTAAGCAGTGGTTAAGTGTTTTGAAACAATTTCTCATTCGCAAATGATTAATGTGCTATTCTTTTTTAAATAAACTAAAATTTATTATCGGTAAAAATTTAATAGCATACGATATGCATAATTCACCTAATAGATGACACATTACAGACCATTTAGATTTAGTGATTCTGATTTTCTTTCAATTTATTTGCTAATGTGAGCTATATTCCAAGTCGTATTTCTCGACAGCCCAGGAACTTACGGTCTGAAATCCCTTCATCTACTAATTTAATAGTTTATTGGTTTGCTTGATTATTAATTCCATATAGCGCCGAAAGTGTACGCTATTGCCTCGCACGTTGTATTATTCTTAAGTATTGCAACAAATAACTAAATTTTCCCTGAGGTGTTTTAGTAAGAATTAAACAACCTTTCTGTTTTTAAATCAGCTTCACTTGGCTGTTAAAGATGGGTAAATTTCAAATGCATTTAGCTCTGCAAGAGCAGCCTACAAGCTAAATGAAGTTTCCAACTAGTTAAGAATATTTGTAAGAGTATTCTTCTAAAATTACTTCCAAACTGTGTGGAACAATTTTGCATACTGAGATAGATAACACGAATAAAACTATTCCAACAAATCTATACACTGAATGGCTAAGTTTAGTTATTTCCCATTTATTTATATATAGCATGTAATTAATCCTACAATTCATCTGTATCCCTTTAACATGAATTTTTCTTGTTCAAAAAAAAAAAAAATTAAAAAAAAATCGTAACTCTTGTATGATTAGAGGATATTTCTCTTAAATAGGTAACTACTGTGAAAAGAAAATCAACTTCTGTTCAAAGGAATTCAATCCATGCAAAAACGGAGCTTCGTGCATTGACTACTTCACTCATTACAGGTAAACTAATCGCGCTTCATTTCTTTTATAGTCATTCCTAGAAAAGCTTTATTTGACTCAACAGAAAATGGGGAGATAATGCAGATGAATGCGAAAATTCAGTTGCTTATCTTATTCATATATTCCTGCTTTAAATAGTATTTTGTTAACGCTATAACTTAATTCGAGTTTTAAAAAATGTAAAATATATATGAAACATATAAAACAATAAATATTCTGTACTTAGCTAATAGTTATTCCTGATATCGCGTAAGTAGAGCGGGTGGGGTTCAACAAAGTGAACCCAGCAATCCTCCCAGATCTAATGATTGTACAATTGCTTATGCCCAATATACTTAAGATGAACTATGGCGAAGCCGAGACTAATGGACAGGACCTGGTCCGCGGAAAGACAACTCATTTCATAAATAACATAAGAAAAGTAATTATCATTGCCATTCTTTAAATTAAAAGTGGTTGCAGTTAATGGTATAAGAATTTTAAAAAATACGCAATACATAATTTTCTTTGGTAAGAAAAGCGAACTTCGTTGACTATCACCGTCTTAGATCTTGGTTAAAAAAAGGGAGGAGGGATATTTTCCCCCTATTCAATCATAGGAATTAAAGCGCGACTTGTATGCCCCTTTCTCAATGGAAACCAACTCGATACAAAAACCCATCTGGCTTCTTTCTCCACTAATACTTATGTTTGGAAGGATTACTATTGCTGCTTCTTCCATGATTTTCAAAAGCATTGCACGGATATGATTATTGAGCAAAAATTTATAAAAAATCAACGCCAATTTAAGGGCTATTAAATCTCTGTGTTTAGATTTAAGCATGTAGGAACTATGAAAAACAAAAATATATTACCGCGAGATCGTGTGACTTAAAAAATATGCATTTACCGAAGTTGTCCATGTTAATAATTTGAAGTGCTTTTTATATTGTCAAACTTTTGGTAGATGATACTTTCGAAGAATTTACTTCACTTGGAAACAAAGAAATTATATCATGATTTTTTTGTTCGCTGTACAAAATCAACACAATTATTAAAGCGTATTTATTTAACAATATTTTTAAATAATTCATTTAAATGAATCGAAAATCATATTTTCATTATGCATTTGATCCTCCCAAACAAAAGAAGTGAAGTTTATTGCCCATTTATCATTCTTCGGTGCTTAATTCTGTATTATCTGTTTCTTTTTCTTTTGTAGTTGTGCCTGTCCTGTAGGTTTCTCTGGCGAGAATTGCTCTGAAAACGTTGATGACTGCCTTGAACATCTTTGTCAGAATGGCGCCACCTGTATAGATGGCGTTAACAGTTACCAATGTCAATGTCCCGACGGTTTCGCTGGTACGTTCTGTGATTTGGCACCCATGGTGGCAATGCTGTATCCTCAGACGAGTCCATGCCAGCAGCATGATTGCAAGCATGGTGTCTGCTTCCAGCCTAGTGGGGCATCCGATTACGAGTGCAAGTGCTCTCCAGGTTTCACGGGGAAGCGCTGTGAATCGTTGTCAAGCGTCAGCTTTAGAGATGGATCGTATTTGGAATTTGACCCACTTCAAACCCGTCCAGATGCTAACATAACCATTACTTTCGCTACGAGACAAGAACACGGAGTTATGGTATACAACGGCCAGTCTCAACATCTCGCCGTCGAGTTATTCAGAGGAAGGATTCGGGTCAGTTACGATGCAGGGAATTATCCGGTTTCCACCATGTTCAGTTATGAGATGGTTGCTGACGGAGAATACCATACGGTCGAACTTTTAGTGATACAAAAGAACTTCACCATGAGGGTGGACAGAGGAACCTCTCGTACCATTATCAATGAAGGTAGCCAAGAGTACATGGAAGTCGTCACTCCATTGTACATTGGAGGTGTAACAGATGATATGGCAACCAGCGCTCTCAGACAGTGGCATCTGTGGAACACGTCCAGTTTTGAAGGTGAGTGTGAATCATTCTAATAATGATATAAAACTGTGCTAAAGAAATCTATAACATGTCAAATATCTTGTAAAATTAGCCTTTCATTTTTCTATAGACTCAATTTCGAATAGCAATACGAAATTGAAACGAATGTGACATCAACACATCTTTAAAAAGAAATTAAAGCAGTGTTAGAAGTACTTCTGCGCAACACCTTGATGGTGCTCTTAAGCGTGAGGGAAGGCATTTGTGGTGACGTGTAGTCATTTATCCAGCACTGTAGTTTAAGTGTGATCTCACTGCTTGTTCTTTATAATAGTCCCCACCCCCCCTCAAGACGAAAGGACGGATACTCAGTAGGATTAACTACCGTGACTGAGCATAGAAACCGTCAAATTCATAAAATATTCACTGAACTATTCTTCACAATCTAGGAATTGTGTTGCACTGTTTTTTCTATAAAAGACCATCGTATCTGGTGAATGATGAAAGGCGAAGTCATTTCATTTGCTGATTACTGTTTGTCAGGGATTCATTACGAGGACGATCAAGCCATGATTAGGCCAACAGACATCTGATGACTTGCATGAATGATATGTTCCAAAGATTGAAACCTTTTATTATTATTATTTAATCACCCTACTAGTCATGACCAACATTTTCCCTCTTGCCAAACATGGAAGCGAAGCTTGAGGTCGTTCATGTTTTCATCCACAGTGGCCGGTTTAAGTACAGAATGCAGACATTATGACTCAGTCACATTTATCACTTACCATAAATTTTAAAACTTCTGGATCAGTCCCATAAAACCCATTTAGTAACTTGAATGTTTCCATCGTATCCTTCTCTTTCCTGCCTGTTGTTAAAATTTGTAACCAAACCTTCAGTCTAGAGAATTCGTGCTACAGATAAGTCCCAATCTTTGTCGCTCGCTAATGGATTTTTTCTCTCTCAGTGGGGATTCAGTGGCACTCTGCCACTGAATCCCCAAGAAACACTGATCAAATTTATATATTGTAGTCGAATTTTATTATTTTAAAATAGTTATTTTTGAATGTACAAAATAAAATTTTTATTGTAAAATAGTTACTTTTGAATGTATGAGAAAAACAAGTAATTCTTAAGTATTTTAACTCGTCAAAGATAATTAGACAAACGATTATATGACCCAAAGCAATAACAGAAAACAAAATCTTTTTTTTTTATCGTTTCAGTAGAAGACTTGTGCTGCCATCTATTAATGAACATTACAACTCCCAAAACTCGACTCAAGCTTAAAATTCAATCTCACTCAATCCTTCTGCAAAATAAGTAAATCCGCCAAAAGGCTTTACACGTGCAATTAACAGAACATTATACACTCGTCTCTTAGTTGCTTCAGTCGTAATCAAAACAACCTAACTGTTGCGCAAAGAATCCGATCAACTCGGTTGCAAGAACAGAAAATTCTTAAATTAATTAGAAGTATGGAACGAACAAACAAGTTGAAAGCGTCCCTTCGTGTGACTAGACTACTTTTAGTTATGTATTTGAGGTAATGATAAAATGCATTTATTCATGACATTATATAATACTTATGAGTCAATCGGATCATTTACAAACTATTGTATGTTTCCATTAAAAATAGTAGCTCGAGTATTATATTCAAACTAAGAGATATTTGCATAAAATGCGACACTAGTAATATTTTATTATTTTTCCATGATACCTCTCTAAGGAGCCAAAGCTCATCGCTGGAGGGTATTCTATACCACACAACCCACTAACAAGTTTTTTTTGTCTCTTAATTGTGATGTATTCTCAGGCCGATTTTCCTGTATGAGAAAGGGGAAACCATGCTACCACCGTATGAGTTCGGATTCAGTTGAAATAAAAGCATTCTTTATATATATATAAATGCTTCTTAAATGAAATTTTTGATTACATTATTTTTTATGTGAATTGCACTACTCATAAAAGGCAGTTATCCTGTAGTTCATTATTATTAGTACTTGGGTAGGCTAAGTTTCAGGTCACCTGGAAACTCTTTTCAAACTACTTTACAATGCCTCCAGTAAGCAGAATAATGGTCTCATACTGGCCAATCAAATCATTACAAATATCCATAGCAAAATGATATATCAACCAAATACACCTGGTTGATATATCATAGCAAAATGAGCACTCATTAACTGAACAATCTCATTAGCTTCTGACACTCGAGACCATCTGCATTCAATAAAGTTATTCTTTTTCTTTTGCCTTGCAGCATAACGATAAAATTCTTTTGGATTGCCTTTAGCTTGCATGGCCAATTTCTTTTCATACTCCGATTTAGCTTTCCGCACAATACTCGTTATATTCTGGCTCTGCTTTATATATTTCATAACTCCTCTCATTCTCACGATATTCTTTCCACATCATCTTCTTGTTGTTGTGGATCTCTTGCTTAATAAGGTTGTACATCCATTTCACTACCAACTTACTTATTCTTCGAACACTACGGATACATTCACATGCCACCTTTTAAGCACTCTTTCAAAGATTCTATGCATTGCTGACATTTTTCCCATTCAGTAACTGATATCATGGGACCAAAGATAATAATCTTTTCAGTAGATCATAATTTCCAGCTTTGTAGTTCGGCATGTAACCTGTTTTAATGGGAACATCAATGTAATTAGATACTTTCCAAAAAGCAACCGGTGATAAAATAGTCATATTCTTAACAGAAGTCCCCCCCCCTCCTTTCCTTCTAACGCTATGAACAAATCTACCTTTTGACCCCGAGTTCCTTTCACATGCTGCTTGAGATGCATTCCTCTTCATTCTCTTTTCGTGAGATTTCTCCTCTACTCATTTGGACTTAGTCATCCCTAATGATCACTCATTTAGTCATAAGATCAAAATGTCGATGCATTTTTTCGCCCCCTGCAACTGAACCGCCAGTTGTCCCTATCCAGGTTTGTAGCAGCATCCCACCGTATATTTCATTCTGTTGGCCTCCATTTCACAACAGATGGCCTCAAACTCACCGCTACATGGGATTGTTACCATCATTGTTTTCTTGTTTCTACCCTAACTGAACTTAAGTCGTCTAACATTACTAGTACTCCTCTTCTCTTCTGTCATTCCTAAAAATAGTATACCCATTACACTCTATCCCAGTTACCATATCTGATTCTGATAGCCAGTTTTTACTAATGCGAACAATCCTGGGCATCGTATTCAATAAAGCAACGAACTCAGTCCCTTTGTTTATGATGTTCCTGACATTTGTGTAATAGACATAAAAAATTACCACCTAACCTATTCTTATAATTAAATATGCAATCTAATTGGTGTTGTTGTAGAACTTTCTCTTTTCCCTTCCCAGACATTATTATTATTAAGAGAGACCTCCAGGGAGGCCACATACTACACACACACACACACACACACACACACACACACACACACACACACACACACACACACACACACCAACTATCATACTTATTCTTGAATTCATTCACACTGCTCGCACTCGCAACATCCAGGACCGGTTTTATCATTAGGAGAACCTAGGGGCGGTAATACTTCGTGGCGCCAATTTTTGCTACACATAGGGGAAAAATTACAACCTTCGAAAAAAATTAGTAAAAGCCTTGATTATTAATAAAAAAACTGAAATAAGTCAAGCCGTCCTGGTGCTCGCTGATGATTCTACATTCTTTTTATAAATATCCACGTGTGTGGTGTGAGTATGACAAAATATATATAGAGAGAGACAATGTATAGGGGCACCTATATTTTCTTTGCCTAGGGGCATCAGATACTCTCGGATCGGCCCTGACAACATGCAATGTTGTGATCATGCACCACCCTCAGAGAGAAAAATCTAACCTGCACACCCTTCTTGGCCGTCCTCTCATCCTTTCTCCACCCTCCATAAATTGAAATCTTGTATGACTCTTTCAGAAGTTTGTCTCAAATCACCCCTCTTTCTCCTGGTTGCTAGTGTCTGCAGTCTACAAATCCTCAATCTCAAAACGCGAATTTCTTCTAGCATAATCAGTATTCCACAATCCTGATATCATTTTTAACACTCTCCTTTGTACTCTCTCCAATATATCAGAATCACAACGGAAACCAGACCTGCGCACAATAGTCCAAGCGAGGTCTTATCAAGGCCTTGTAAAGAAGCAAAATAACATCTTTATCTTTACATGTAACATTTGTTTCAGTATTGCAATTATCTTTTGAGTTGTATTTGCAATCCTTTCCTCTTGGTTCCTGAACTTAAACTTCCTATCTACTAATACTCCAAGATCCCTAGCCTTATCAGTTTCTTCTAGCATAATCCCACCAATATAATACGATATTGGACATCTAATTACGCCAAAGTGAATGACTTTACATTTACTGACATTGAACTGACACCCATTTTCCCATGCCCACAATTCCAGTCTATTTAAATCATTCTGCAGACTGTATATGAGCAGCATTCCTGATTATCCTACCTATCTTTGCATAATCAGCAAATGACTATATGTCACTTGTCAAATCCTTCCCAATATCATTAATGTACAGATTGAATAACAGTGGACCAAGCAGATCCTTGTGGTACACCACTTGTTACCTTAAACCTTGCAGACCCACACGTATACCACTTTTTGATGTCTGTCAGTCAGCTATCCTCTTATCCATGCTAGTATTGTATAACCCAAACCCATTTTCTCCAATTTATGCAGCAGTCTGCCATACTGTATTCTGTCAAAAGCCTTAGCAAAATCCAAAAGTATCATGGTGTATCCATTCCCCTTGTCTAGTTCAATGGTAACATTGTGTTATAGAATGTGAGCAAGTTGCTAGTAAACCCATGTTATTCATTGCAAAGTGGATATTCACTGTCAACCCATTTCTGAATGCTGGCCCTAACCAATTTTGCCAAAATCTTCACCACCACTCCTGAGATACTAATTGGTCGATAGTTGGATACATCGGTCTTTGCACCACCCTTGTACAATGGAATTACCATACATTCCTTCCATTCCTGTGGAATCTTCCCTGTTCTGAGACATATTAAACATCCTGGTCAATCTCTGATACGTCTTTTCTGCCATCAAACACACACCTAAAAACTCGCATCCATTTCTTCTACATAGCAAATGATTCCATGCATAGACTATCTTCGCCCTCCTTTACTCGATACTGTCATATCTAGGTAGCAATCCTATAATTTTTAATCTCCCACATTTCTTTCTCTCAAACTATATTTGTCGCTACTTAAATTATTAGTTTTTGCTAGAACTACCATTTCTTTTATTTTTCTTTTCTAATTGCGTTTGTCATATCTCTAATTTTTTCCCCCTAGAAACTAAAGATTCTCTCAGTAGGTGCAAATTTTAAGAATGAATTACCATACCATATCATCTATTTTTTCTTAATTTTAATTGATTTACCAAGTTTCGTTAAACGTTTTTCCACTTTTTCTAATTCTCTGGTCGATTTTCTTTAATAGAGATATTTCCATTGGCAGATTATCCTCCGATAAATTATCATCATCACTGCAGCAACGCTTCTACTTATCGGGACAAAGGCCCTCCTCAGTAGTAGCAACTTGAACTTTGCCATGTTGTGACAAATTTTCGGCGCCATTCTTAAGAGTAGTAAAAACTAATATTTCTACAAGTATGTTATTAAATGCTGTAGTACGCTAAAAACTAAAATATACCAATATATCTAAGAAGACACTCAATAAATCGGCAAAAATCACCGATCTTTCAGGAGCTTCCTAACAGCATGTCTTTTCACCAGATAGCCACGAACCCAATAATTTATAATGGTAACGAATCAGCAAAAGAAAGATCTTTCTCTGATACATATAAAAGAAAATCGGATCAATCAGCAGTTCTCGAGTTTTAAGCGAACAAGCAGATAGATACAAAAACAAATTCGCGTTTTATTATGCATCTGGTAGAGATATTTGAATCCCTGGAGCTGTAATTTGTTTAATTAAATTTGTTAAACAAGTCGGTCAAATAAGATCGTCACTTTCGAAATTAATCAAGTTGGCTCATATAGAATTATCTTTTGTTTTCTAAAAACTGTAGCACTGAGCCAGAGTTTATAAAATCGATTCAAACAGGCATCGATTCACCGCTCCCCCTGGATTGTCCAACGCCCCCAGGGGGGGACCGCCCACTTTGGGAACTAATGGAATAGAGAAATGTTTCAGCCATTTCCTGAGTTAGTCAATCTTTGGCACTGTATATTAGAGCAATATACAGGATTGTTCCTGTATATTGCTCTAATAAATATTCGTGCTGTGTATGAATATCTTCTTTCTACAGTGATAATCTTTTTCTGTCATTAATAAATTGTCGGTAACATTTGTACGTTAAATATCTCTGCTGTAGGTTGCATGAAGGAGATGTATGTGAATGGCAAACCTTTAGACATCATGGTCGCAAGAAAGCAGCAACGAGTATCTCCAGGATGTTCAGATTACGACGACCCTAAGCCTTGCAAGAATGATCTCTGTCAAAAAGGACAGTGTGTTCCAGTAAATCGCTACAGTTATGAATGCCGTTGTCACAAAGGATGGAGTGGACCTTTCTGTGATCAAGGTATAACTAGCATTACAATTAGGAGGTAAAAGGAAATGTGCAAGAATAGTCTGCTGTCAGTTGAATTCTTAATATTGGGTAAATTCTGTAACCAGACAGCAAAATGGTTTCCTTTATGCAGTTTACTTTTTTTCATAATGTTTCACTTTTTACAAATCTGCACATTTCTTTTTATGTATGAATGGTAAGAAAATATATCAAAGATAATGCAAAATATAAAAGTACTCCTTCAGATTTATTATTGCATGTATGTAACAACAAAAACCTACCCCCCCCCCTCTGTATCAAGCAAATACTTTTTGAAAGAGTTTATAAGTAGGATTTAGAAGACTTGCGTACGAAAGCTCTTTTAGGATCCATCTAGTTTATTATCAAATGAGTAGACTGTTGTAGAAAGGATCTCAACATCATAGCTACAGCACAGATGGTTACTTAGACAAAAGTTACCAATTATATGCAAGTCTATATATCTTCAGTTGTAGTCAAGATAATGGAAGGATTGATTATAGATAAGGTTGGACATGGGATTCTTTATTATGTTCAGTACAAGTTTGTAAAAGGTGGGTCTTGTTTCAGCGATATACTTGCATTTCATGATAAGGTGGTGGATAAGGGAAAATTCAGTATACTAGGACTTTGCAAAGATATTTGATAATTGCTACAGAAGATGAGAATGGATAATAGATTGCGTAGACGGTTGGAGATTGGCTCTGAATGATACTAACAAGTGTACAATGGATGAATGACTCAAATTTTAAATTTTCAGATAATGAAAACGTATACTAGAATACAGTATTAATTATATACAAAAAATGTAATTACTACAGTCGTATATTTCGAAAATGTCACACTGCCATCAGCAGGATCACAAAATACAATATGTGCATGCAACCACTAACACTGAGCAAATTAGGCTGAAGAAAGGCAACAGAAGTTGGACCTAGAGTTCTAAACGGTGTCCCCTAGCACAGCGCTTCCCAAACTGTGGGCCGCGGCTCCCGTTGAGGGGCCGTGAAATAATGAAAACAAATTTAAAATATTTTAAGACTAAGTAGATTTTTTTTTATCTTAAAAGAAACGTATTTAACTTTTATTTCTTTTTTATTTTTTATATTTTAATGGAAAAATTCACACATTGGTGTTGGTTCACAAACTTTGCTTCCTGTGTATTTCGGCGCTTAATGAATATTAATAAATATTGCTTATTCATATGTTTCATTTCAGAGCAGTGGTTAATTGTATTTACTTCGGATGCTCTCCAGGGAAGTTCCAAATCTTCCTGTCCCTTTCATCACGCGCTCGTAATCAGGGACTGTTGATACTGACTTTATATACATATCAAAACTCGTTTTATATTATCACTGTCATCCAAGCTAGTTTTCTGTTACCAATAAAAGTTTCGCATATACTTCACACATGAAAAAAAAAAAGGTTTAAACAAGTTCATGTGGGGAGATAGTAACTCGCTTGCAGTGGTAAACAACACGTCCTCCCTTTTATTTGCAGAGGCAATAAAAACAAGTACTTTTATTATGCCAGTGAATAAGGTATGAGGAGACTGTGTAATATATTTCTCAACAAATAGTGCAATTAGAGACAACTGGGATAAAAACACACTAATGAATCACATGACCTCTCATACAGAAACTATGCTGTATTGACTGAAACAAAACCATATGTTGCATGGGCAAACACAGTATCTAACTAAAAACTATTGTTGTTAATTAGATGTGTGTGAGTTCGATTTCCCAAGGCAGCAATAAAATTCAACCGAACGTGTTAAAACTAAGTAATATATTATATATTACTGAATATGAATACGACATAAATGAATGTTATGGCAGTTTCATTTATGGAATTCGGTTGAAGAGAGTTAGCATTTCAACTCAGTTGTCAGCCATGCTTTTATCTTTCGGTTGCGCGATCTTTTGTTAATACCGCACCAATGATATCCACGTTTTAATAACCTGCCTTTGCTGTCTGTTTCGCGTTAGGCTTAATGTAAATGGAGAAAAGTCACAAAAGAGAAAAATGTTCCTGATCCGGGAATTCCCTTATTCAGGTAATATTCACTAATTTCATGTTGCCAGTATCGGTAAATGGTGATGTTATTTGATCTATTCTACGTTAAAAAATTTGAACCTGAGATGGATAAGTGGCTGATAAAAAAAAAAAAAAAATCCCGCGAACAATCAGAAGCAGAAACAGACTTAAAAAAAAGGAATAGTATTTCATATTTTACCAGAACAGCCTGCATCGTCTTCAGAACAAAAACATGTAATATATGCATTTGATTTTTGCAATATTCGCTGTGTTTTGTATTGAATATAAATACAATAAATATTATAATAATATATGTCTCTATTACGATTTTTTTTCGATGGGGCCGTGAAATATTTTAATTTTTGCAAAGGGGGCCCTGACCTCCAGAAGTTTGGGAAGCACTGCCCTAGCAGACTAAATTGGGTTGATGATCTTAAAATGTATGCTTCCCAAATTTGTTGAGGTTTGAAAGTTTTTCAGAGCTGAGGCTGACTTGAGAAATAGTCTTTCGTACCTATATTTGTTTCAGCGTATCCTGTGTCCAAAGCACGGTCAGCAAGTTTTGAGTGGTTGTATTGGTGGAACTGGATGTAGTCCTTGTGTTCAGATATCCTGATATTGGCTGTCCTGCCTGTTTGGCCATAGTACAACAGTTTGCAACTGCAAGGGACCTCATATACTTCTGGTAGATCTTTGGTGGAGTGGATAAGAGATGCCAATTTCTTATTTGGTCTGCAACTGATTGTAAGGTCATATTTCCTTAGGACTTTTGTTAATTTTTTGGGATGGGCTCAGGATATACGCAATGGTGACAAATCTTGAGTAATCTCTGCTTTGAAGGGTGAGGGGAGTTGCGGTTATATGGTTTAATATTTTTTGAAAGTGTTAAGGATATGGTCAATTTCATTAGTTTGGGCACTGTTATCTGAACTGATTAATTTTTCCCTGTTATATAGGGTTTTCAAAATCCCACAGTGTTCGGCAGAGGGGACTGCTGGTGAATTTTCATGCGTGTTTTTGATCAGCTGTAAGTGCGGCACCCATCTTATGCAATGCTTTTTCATTTGCAATTCTTCATGCAAAATATATCCTACATCCTACACGTCATGCACTTGATCAATGATTTCTGTTGTTGTTACACTTTACGGACGTCCTTCATGTGGATCGCCTTCAAGGCTGGTGCGGCCACATTTAAACTTGGCAGCCCATTTCTTAATTGGCGAAAACAAAGGACAAGAGTGCCCATAAACTTCGAATGAATTTCATAACCGCACGATACTCAATTTTATCTATTTCAAGAAATACAGACAACACTTTTGCTTCAGACAGCTGTATAAAACAAACTGCTTGATAGAATGACTTGCAATTTCATATGGATGCTTATGACAGATGTACCAACTTAGAAAAAAAAAATTGTGCCGATAGTGTTGCCATCTATGGTTAAACCCGAGAACTTTTCAGACGAACCTTGTAAAAGCAACAGAATAATAAATACCAGAGGATAAGGGAAATGCCACTGTGATTTTAAACAACTCAGATAAGTTTGCCTCTTTACTTCTGGATCGTTCTACCCACCTCCCTATAGACTATGATCACACAAATCAGAACACTCCATAGGCTCCTTAAAAAGGTTACTGCTTGGCCTGTGGAAGTTACAGACTATAGTGGGAACACACCTTCACACATAAAAAAAACTCAGCATACTTTAAATCCAGTATAGAAAACCTCACTTCAATACACTGACATCTCCTCTTTATTCAGTAATGTCCCACTTAAAGCAACTTAGACCTCATCCAAGCCATATTTCCTCCTGATATATATGTCCTATTTCAGTTCACCATGAACTCAGGCTATTTTGTTTAACAAGGAAAATTAAAATTCTACAAACGGATAGAGGGGACTGCAATGGGTTCTTCACTCTTTCCATCCCTGACCAACTTCTTTATAGAACACCATTGATGAAAAAGCCTTAAACTCTGCCCCACAAAAACCCACTATGTGGATAATGTGTTCTCCATTTGGCCTGGATACACTCCACAATTTCTTAACACACCTAAACAATCAACACCCCAGGATCCATTTTACCTTGGAATAGGAAAACAACAACTATTGCTCATTCTTACTCTGATTACATGCCATTCTGATGGATCCCTGGCATTCTCCATTTACAGAAAATCTATACATACATTCTTCCTCACCTCCCAACAATATGGGATTATTAAAACCCTATATAACAAGGCAAAATGAATCAGTTTGGATAACAGTGCCTGCCCTAACACTTTCTTGACCAATGGCTACAGCCCTCAAAAAAATTAGAACCATGTAACTGCAACCCCCCCCCTTCAAAGTAAACATTACTCAAAATCTATCACCATTCTATATATCTGAGACACATCCAAAAATCCTAAGGAAATATGACCTTACAAACAGTTACAGATCACACAAGACATTGGCATCTCTTATCTGCTCCACCAAGGACCAGCCACATCCCTTAGAGACCTACCAGGAGTATACCTGGTCCCTTGCAGTTGCAAACTGTCCCACTATGGCTAAACAGGCAGGAGAGCTAACATCAGGATATTTGAACACAAGGATCTGGTTCCACCAATACAGCCACTCAGGACACAATGGAAGATGGTCACTATTACACTGAAGCAAATACAGGTATGAAAGACTCTCGAGTCAGCCTCAGCTCTGAAAAACCTTCCAAACCTCAACAAATTTGGGAAGCATACATTTTAAGATCATCAACCCAATTTAGTCTGCTAGGTGACACCATTTAGAACTCTAGGTCCAACTTCTGTTGCCTTTCTTCAGTCTCATTCGCTCTGTGTTAGTGCCTGCGTGCACATATTGTTTTTTTTTTTTTTTTGATCCCTGAAATATAGGACAGTATTAATTTGTTTTTTTTTTTATAATTAATATTCTAGTATATGTTTTCATTTCCTGAAAAATTAAAAGCTTTGTGTAACCAACATATAAGCTTATCTACAAGAATGATGAATGTTTCAAGATTTGTTCTTGAGTCTCTTGCTGCATAAGTTGCACTTTGGAGTGCAACACCTTGTACAGATATAAGCATGTGTATGGTACTGTAGTGCAAAGACTACTCATCACATTGCTGCTGTGAAAAAAGTAACAATAAGGAGGTAGTTGTACCGCTGTATAAAGTATTGGTCAAACCATACATGGACTACTATGGATGCATTGGAGAAGATGCAGAAAAATGAGTGATTAAGTGATTATCAGGACTCTGGATGTAAAAGAAGATGATATAATGTAAGACAGAGAATGTAAAATTGCACAGTTTAAACTACGAAAATAGTCAGATGGAAAACATTTATTTAGGCATAATTTTCAGCAAAGCTAATATAGCAAAGAGCCAGTGAAATATATATAGAATAGAATAAGATAGAAACTAGTCAAAACACTAAACCAGCAGTATTAATAGAAATAGTTAACTAAAGATTAGACTACAGAGGAGGGTTTGAGAAAAATGAGAAAAGACGGCGTCAGTGGTACCGTCCTATTAAAAATGAAGATGTAAATTTTGCATGAATGGAGTAGAGCTAATCTAAAGTTGTAAGGTTACTTAAATAGAATTGGAAACAAAAGATTAGTAAAATATGCTTGATTGGTAGGAAGACTACTATGTAATATTTAATATTTAGCTTTCTAACTATATCAGTCTAGATTGATGCAGTTAGCTGTGCATTAAAAGACTGAAATTATATGGCATGGGTGACCAAAGCCTGGCTCATGGTGTTTGCTGCAGCTCTTGAGGCAGTTTGTTTTTATTGTGTTTATCATAAAAGGCAAAAGTTCATGATAAATGCATGTATTTTTAACAAAGACCCTAACACAGTGGCATAGCTAGAGCTTTTGCTGCCCCCCTCAATACACACCAAAAATACTACAAAATTAAAACACTGTTTATAATATGATGTAAAACTTTGAAACATACTATTTGATTTTTAAGACCATGGATTTAATAAAAATTTATACAAATCGTCTACTAGTTTTGCTAGCTGTAACTGTCTAGCTTTGTCAAGACGAGACAGGTTATGCTAGTATTAAATGCAAACAACAAAAGAATGAAGTAACAGTTTAAAAACAGTTAGACAAATTGGAGAGCACGAAGACTTAGTTATTGTTATTAAGTCGCGTAATTTAGTGAGTTGTTTTTAAACCTATCACAACTACAAGACAGTTATTAAGATCCACTAAGGATAGCGTCGCTTTCTACAAATACGCAGGTGTTTATAGCATACCATGTATGTGTGGACTTACCTACATAGGCCAAACTTCAAGAAGCTTAGAAATTTGAAAGAAGGAACATGTCAGAGATGTCAATCATAATAGAACAGACACCTCTGGGTTAGCACATCATTTCTCAACTTCAAACCATTCAATAGATTGGGATAATAGTTCCATGCCATATATCGAAGATTTTAGATGTAGAACCTTTAAAGAAGCTGCAGTAGTCCTACAAACAGCAAATAATATTAAAAGACATGTGGAAAAATCTGTTAAATTCATTAAGTTTAAAGGTACTAAATTACGTGAGAAGTTATAAAACGCGCCTTATGTGTGTGATGTCACGCATGCTCTCCAATTTGTCTAATTGTTTTTAAACCGTTACTTCATTCTTTTTTTTTTTTGCATATAATACTAGCATAACCTTTCTCGTCTTGGCGAAACTAGTAGACGATTTGTATAAATGTTTATTAAATCAATGGTATGTTTCAATTTTAATGAAAAGGACCAAATAATTTTCACAAGTAAAACTTTAATTTCAACATTCTAAAATGTTATTTTTCTTGCTTTTCTGTTAGACTTCACCAATGTCATCGACAATTTTGCTATTTCATAGTAATGTAGATAATTCTTAATCAATTTTATTTAGAAAAACTCCTCTTACAGCAATTGTGAGGAAAATTAGCAGTAGTATTACAATATTTATTTGGAACTGAGTTCTTGAGACTATTTTAGAATTAACTGCAAAAGTGCCTCCTGGACCCCCCCCCAAGACACTGACACAACATAATTTACACAACTCCTAGTTCATTTAAAATGACTTAACAAACTATAAGAAAATTAACATCTCATCAGCCAGACTTTAAAGCATTAACAGCAAAATGAGTTAGTAGTAGTACATGATCAAGTTTTACATAGATAATAATAATATACCATTAACTTATACAATTTGATATACAGTGTTACATAGACTTCTTGATGTTTATGCTTATATGTTGCTTCTCCAGCATCATATGCTGTTTAAGGAAATTAACAATGTAGACTTCATAATAACTAAAAATATTTAGTTAATACTTCCTATATTTTGCTGAAGTTAAATCGGCATTTTCAGGGATTAATACACTGATATTAAACACATTTCAGTAAAAAAGGAAAACAGGAGAAATCCAAGACCTCAAGTCCTACAATTATGCCACTTATCAGCTTTGGTTGGCTGTTGGGCTGATTGTCTGCAGATGAGGGTTTTTCCTTATGAGGGGTAGTCCGATATAGCCATATTTGGTAAGAGCTGCAGCAGAAAAACTTAAATCTACTTTGGTGGAGTAAGGTGGCTTTTCCCCCACTGGATCCTGTGCCAGGTATCCAGGGTTATGGTCTGCTAATCCTGAGAGGCCATAGTGGTGGAATAGAATATAATCCTGGTGCTCTGATATCCTACCTGTTTGTCCATAAAGGTTGTAGCTGGTCTTTGGGAGAGGGGGTGTGTGTGGGGGAATAAGGGTTGCCAGCTTTTTTGTGTGATTTATAGACTTTAGTTTGATGATTATCCATATATATAACAAAACAAATGCCAAAATTCTTGCAAATTTTAAAAGAACAAGATAGCATTTTGGTTAGTTATTATTGAAGCCAAAAAATTATTTATCACTCACTTAAATGCACTTTCAATAGTGTAAATGGTAGAACCATGTGATGTGCATCCTTTTGTTGAAAAAGACCTGGGTTTATAATTCATCAGTGACATGAAAAATATGTATAGGAAACTATATAAATCAAGTGGATATTAAATCCAGTATTATTTCAAAGCCAAATGCAGAAACTATGAAAGTTTCATACGAAATTTGACCAGAGAACTTACGGGAATACACTCGCCGGCATTTATGAGTTGCCCTAGCGTGGACCTTATAGAAAACATGATTGCTTGCTCAAGCATCCATCTTCTATTCCAGTGAAATCTTATCAAAATGGCCCAAATAGAAGGCGAATATATGGACACTAGGGCAACTCGTAAATGCTGGCGAGTGTATTCCCATAAGCTCTCTGGTCAAATTTCGTACGAAACTTTCATAGTTTCTCCATTTGGCTTTGAAATAATGCTGGATTTAATATCCATTTGATTTATATAGTTTTGCATTGTTGAAATGAAGCCTTTTGGGCTCTTTATTTTAGTAAATGCATAGGCGAGACTTTTTGAGAGAAGGTTAAGTTAGCTGGTTCCATGGAAAAGTGGTAGTGATTTTCACACCTGAGGTATGCTAGTATGAAACTTCAGAAGGGGAAAAAAGAGGAGGGGAGAGGCGTGACCTTGTGTAGGAAACAATTAGTGTGGTTGAGGAACTAGAACAAGGATTTTACAGAACCCAGTCTTTTAAGGATTACTGATATAGAATTAGCACATCCTCCCCACCCTACTGTATGACAGCTAACCAAACTCATTTAAAGAAGTTGATGAAATACACTTCCTTATAATATTTGGTCATTTTAATTCTGTTGTCTACAACAAACATTTAAAATACATATTTGAATTTCATTACTGATAAATCATAAAAAAATGTTTAATTTCTATAGCTCCTACATGTCAAAAAGAACAGTATCGAGAATTTTTAGAAGAAAATGGATGTCGCTCCACTAAAAAACTCAAGATAGCCCAGTGTATAGGATCATGTGGTGACCAGTGTTGTCGTCCACTTAGAACAAAGAAACGGAGTGTGCGGATGGTGTGTTCAAATGGTACCAAGTACACAACACAAGTAGAGGTGATAAGGAAATGTAAATGTTTACAAAAATGCTGAACTCCTTGCCAGATATTTCTGGAAATTTGTGATGTATTTTTTTTGTACAATATTCCTCTCCCACTGTTGTACTAGGGCCTCTCCTAATCTTGTTGCGTCCAGCTTCATCATTCTGAAGACATCTGTTCCCAGAGCTGAAAGAACACGACTTCATATATAAGGTGGAAAAAAAAACAAAAAAAAAACAATTTTTTATGGAATTCTAATGTCGATACAGTATTAGTACTTTAAACTACAGAGCAGTTTTTTTACTGATGTTGCTGGATTACTTAATCCAGATTCTATTCTTAAATATCACAAAACTATAGTTTGGGCAAGCACTACAAACTATAATGACTACTCTTAATATATATTTGATATTGTTTAACATCAACTATCCATATATAATCCAAAACATTAATTTATTAATTTTTGTGTTATGTGCTTCTTAATTTTAAGCTACTGATAAAAGATGTAAAAGGGGATACACAATAAAGGGATAACCACAATACATACTTGGAAATTGTTCTAGTGACCTATATCGTTTAGTAAAAGTGATGTGTAATATGACTGTTCTTCTTCAAGGGATTTAATATTCAGCATTAAAAATATTTCTACTAAAAGTGTATTTAAAAGCATATATGGCCAGTAAGATGAATTTTTCAGTTCATCAAATACCAACATGCTATATTTTAGCACTATGTGCTTTTATATTATTACCCATGCATTTATACAGTCAATTTTTCTGGATACACAACATTAAACCAAAGAAAGGTCATGAAGGATTTACAAACACGTGGTTATTACAAGCATGTTTCAGAGTGAGAATTATCTTTTAAATGGCAAGACCCACTCCAGTCATATCATATTAAAGCTATTTCAATCTAAAGCAAGACAGCAAAACTACTGTCACTGTTCTTATTTTGATGAATATTTCTCACACATTTTCATCTTTCTAATTATCTTATATATAACGAAAGCTATAATTTGTTATTTATCCAATGATTGAATATTTTTCTACAGCATTACTGAATATGCTGTTAATAAGAATTGTTCAAACATTTGTGAACCTAACCTTTGCTACCATTTGTAGTCTTTTTTAAAATAATTTCATGCATGTGGTTTAAAAAATTTTCAGCAAAGAGTAAAGTTTGATTCATTTTAATTCAAGACAAAAGAATTACTATGATGGTATATTTTTGTACATGCATTACGAAGCTTCCATTTTTCTATTGAAAACGCAATATATTCTGGGCAGTTAGTCATAAATTTTGCGAAGGAATTGAGTTTGTATCATAAATTATGTTTTATGTAAAATATTACATTCTGTAGACCACCAAAAGTATTCCAAAATAGGATTTGAAAAACGTTTTTCAGACTTGTTGAAAGAGCTGGCTGAAACAAATGCGGTGTATCATATTCTTGGAACCAGTCGGCAGACTTGTTAAAAAGGATACTTTGTATTAGACTGTTATGAATGTACTGATGCTGAAGGACAATGATCAAAGGAAAGCAATAGAGTGAAAGAGTAGATTTCTTCAGTAATATTGTGTGATCAAAGATTTTTGCTAAGTAATAGCATTTGTACAGCTTGTGTTTTCTATATCAACATGATCTATTTACATATACACATATGCTATACAATTTGCAGTTACGTTTACAAATCTTAGGACAATGGCTTAATTATTAGTGTGCTGTCAGGTATTAGTACCACAACTCTGTTTATTGTAAGTTTATTTAAACAGGTACAAAGAGGAAAGTAACTTCTGCTATATAAAATCATAACGCACAGATAACGAAAAAGTAGACTAAAAATTATACACTCACTTTTAACTGATGAATATTTGGTCAAGTGCACTTTAATTTATTGTAAAATGATTTTTCAGACTTATGATCTGCTTTTAATGAGCTTTGACAGAGAAGTTGTGTAGTTCCATGCACTATCATAATGAATAATAACAATCCAATATTTAGCTGCAAATATGATAATCAGTTTAGATGAGGAACTGTCATGAGAAGTCCATGTAAAATAAAAGAAGCAATTTTCGCAAATTCCTAAGAGAATACAATTCACACCCACCCATTTTCTTAAATCCACTTATGTGAATCTTTTGATATGTGTCCATTATTCATCATAGTCGCATATATTTATGTGAATAAACTTTCTTTGTACATTTGATTGCTGCATTTATTTCATTTCTCTTGCTCATCCTGTTTTCCATCGACATAAAAAAGTTTCTTACATGACAGGGCACTACTGCCTGTTGAAAATATTGGGATACATAACAAATATTTAACATACAGCTGATGTAAATGTAGATGTAGTATATTATTAATTTCTTATATTTAGTGACTTATCCACCATCTGGTCACAGTGGCATGCTTACTGCTATTTTTTTTTCCTGTTACAGTGACTTTTCCTACTTTGTACCCTGCTGCTGTTACTGCACTTGGCAGCCAATATTTTGTTGACTTCCAGAATTACAATAAGTCACAGAATTTTTTTTTGTATAGTATATGAGGTTTTTGATTATGTTGTATGTATAATCAGCAGAAACTGGTGATAATAAATGTCTGATTTTTTTTTCTCTTTCTTAATTAGTGAATTCTTGCTTCACAAGCTAGTTACAGAATTGTTATTAGATTAAAATATATATACTTAAACATTGGTGACTCTTAGCATTATTTATAGAAATTACAGTATACTTCTACAATATATCATGAACACAATTTAATATCTTTATCAGAGAAAACAATAAAAGATAAATTATAGCAAAATGGTTAAACTAAACACAGCAGTACTACAAATTCTGGATAAAATTAGTTCACTATGTAGCTTGGTTGGATGTGGTGGAATGAGGTTTGTGCAATCAGAGATTTTGTAACCTAAATATGTTTCGAATAAAGTCAAAAGAGAGATAACACCATATTCTTTTATATTTACAATAAGAAAGTTTCTAAAGATTTTGGCAGTCTCCTTAACATGTTCACTGCCCATTTACAATGTAAAGGATGGTGTTTTTGGTGTGAGACATCATTAGATATGTTAGCACTACCTATAGGCTTTTGTTGATGTCATTGTCAAGTGCATTTCTTGGCATTAGCATTTAAATTTATCAGGAAAGTTATCTCCAATGAAATACAACTGCTCTTTTAAAATATTGAAAATTTAAATTATGGATTTTTTTTTTTTTTAATTAAAACACTTGGAATTGATTTTTGATAATATATACTAGACATTGTCAACTTTCTTGAAAACTGCAAAGATGAATTTACCATCCAAGAAGCAAAAGTGCTCATGCAATAACTTAAAATGTTATAAGAAGAATGAATAGTATGGGAAAACTAATTTGTGTATTAATGCTTTTTCTTTTGCAGCAGTAACAACATGCTTGCATAAGTGGTTTTTTTTAACTTCATTTCTCTCAACTATGCGTGGTTCTGCATGTGCATTAAATCTTGTAAACACATAAATACAACATTGAAAAGCCTGCTGATTTGCACATATGGACAAAATCTTATTTAAGTACTGTTTGTTATTCTATCAGACAAATAGTAGTTAATTCAAAGGAAACTATCATACATCCCATTCTGAGGAAGTTATATGTTATAGCAATGAAGTGTTGATGTACACTGTGGAAGTATACTGTGACTTTCTTTAAAATCATATGGAAAATTGCACTGGATTTGAAAATCTAGTTAAGGCTGTACATCTTTCCCAGGGATATACAACCAAACTGGGATGGTGATGCAAATTACTTTTCAATGCAAATTTGCTGTGCATCAAATTTTTACTATTCTAATTTTGAGGGGGAAAAAATTAATTCTACCCTTTAACAAGAGTTGTTAACTTGTACATACTTGCTTTTAAATCTGTGGACATACAAAAAATTAATTATATCAAATTCTTTCTTGTAAGTGTATGATGTACATTATTGTTTTCAAAAATAAATTTTTTAACGAAAAGTGGTACCTGTCCTTTACTATTGAAATTCATCAACTGTGTTCCTTTACTTGCAAGAAGTTTACCCTAATGCTGTAAAGAAAAGAACTTAAATACATTGTACAATTCTGATAGTCCTAGCAGTAGCATAGGAAAAATTGGGGTTTGTGTATGTCATGTGCTAGGGTCCACAAATATGCATGGCAAGTAGCCAGAGAATGAACAAAATAACTTCTCAAACATAGTACTGCACCATTAATTACTTTGTAGAACACCCATTGATTTACTTGGACATGTCATTAAAATACTGGGTGATCTTGGGTGAGTATGGTTCTTGCATAATTTGTTGACCCCTGGTCATATGTATTATTATTATACAGGCACCTCCATGGAGTCCAAAAGCTCATCAAAGGAGAACCATTCCATCATACCTCTCCTTGAACCTGTTAACAGACAAAGTCAGTTGTATCCCTCACAACTGACTCTGGTAACCCATTCCACTCATTCACAAGTCTCTTTTTCTCCTATAAACCAACTTCATACATTCACAGAGAAAAAGACTTAAGCATAGATGTAGACGTATTAAGGCTTTATAAAGAGGAATAACTTCCTTATCTCTACTTGTTAATGTGTTCTTCAATAGTTAAATCTTATGGACTACCTTAACAACATGTCCTCTAAACTTTAACTCTTTGTCTACCACCACCCTAAATCTCTAGCGTCATCTATTTATCCCCAAATGTATAACTTTACATTTCTCCACATTAAACTGATACCTATTATCTTTTGCCCATACTGACAGCCTATTTAAATCATCCTTAATTAACTATTACTCTACCTAATTTCTCATCATCAGCAATGGTCCCAGCACTGAACCTTGCATCACACCACTAGTCAGCTGTTTTCACCTCGACTCTGCCCCTCTCCTTACACCACTTTTTGAGATCTGTCCAGCAGCCACCCTCTTATCCACTTAAACAGTATCATATCCATCCCCATTTGTTCTAATTTGCATAACAGAGTTCCATGTGGTATTCTGTTAAATGCATTTGCAAAATCATCATGTAGTCATTTCCTTTATCCAAATGGTACTCTATTATATAAAAAGTTATGTTGACCCTCATGCAGTATCATATTTTTATCTACCCAGTCTTGAATTATCATTTTTACCTTTTATAGTACTTTAACCACCACACCTCAGATACTGATTGGTCTATGATTTGTTACTGCAGTCTTAGAACCTTCCCCATGAAAGGGAATTATTTTGCACTTTTTCCACTCCCTTTGAAACTATATACCAGAGCTAAGACTTAAAGAGCCTAGTCAAAAGCACTGCAAGTTCCCTTGCACATTCTTGCAAAACCTTAGCTGTATTTATATTGAGATTCTGCAATATCCTAAGAACCTCAAATTCATCCATCTCTGTTCCCACATAGGTTAAATCAGTAACCTCACTAGGATGGTATACCCTTGCAAAGTGGTCACTCATTAACTCAACTATTTTATCTGCTTCTGTCTCCTCATGACCATCATTACTCATTAAGGTTAATCTTTCACAGTCACTCTTACTTGCCACATAACAAAATAACTCTTTGGGATTTCTTTTGGCTTGCTTGGCTAGATTCTTCTCATAATCTGATTTTACCTTCCTTATCATGCTGGTCATCTTTCTCTTTATATACCCTCCACAGCATTTTCTTCTTCTGCAGCTCATGCTTAATGACATTACTCATTCATCTAACTCCTACCTGATTAACCTTCCTTGCCCTAGGCATACAACTTAATACTGTTTCCTCTAAATGATCCTAAACTATATTCCATGCACTACTAACATCCTTACCCTGCAGCATTTTATGCCATGGCACAGATTTAAGCTTCTTCCTAAGCTTGTCATAATCACTTGTAATTCCACATATTGATAAAATCATCATGTTTTACAATCTCCAAAGTCAAGACTGCATAGTCACCTTCTCCAATTAAGGTCAATGTTGGTCACCTTGGTTATGGATAGCTCTTCTGATCCTGTGATCAGGTCCAATACTCTCCCACCCTTAGTAATTATCTCTTAGCAGGTGTATAAATTCTATTTCCTTCCTGCCATGTGATCTTTCTTCCTTCCAGTCTATATCTCCATAGTTTAAGTCCCTCATAATAATCAGTTGACCTGTGCTAATTTGGTGATGCATGTTTGGAGATCATCTGTGGAACTCCCTGGCATATAGCAACAACCAACTGTATATTTTGTCTTACTGGCCTTAATCTCACATTAGATTGTTTCAAATGAACAGGACCCTCCCTACTGTCTCTTATTCCTTTCGGCTGCAATTCATCTATCATAAGCAGTACTCCCCCATCTTTTCAGGAAAGCAGCATCTTTCCTGAAAATACTAAACCCATCACCTGCTGTTAGCCAAGTCTCATTATGTAAAAAATCATTTTTTATCATTAATGCAAACTCATTGGAGTTGCTTATGTCCACATATGTACATAACAGTTTGCAAAATATTGCTTATGGATAGTTGAAAGTTCAATTTGCAAGGGAATTTTGTGCATTGCAATTTAAAACTGTGTTCAGCATTAACAAAGGAAGAGGATTACCTATTTGCAATGACAATTTTCTCTCCATTCTTGGGAAAATAAAAATTAGCATCTCTAACATGCAATATTAGTCGTTGTGGGCAAAGCATTCATTTAGATAACAGGTTGGGGAGTTCAAATCCTACTGAGGCATTGATCTCATCCTCTTTCCCAATTAACTGACAACTTTTGGAAATGTTTTACAACACTGCCTTTAAAAAAAAGGAGGGGGGGGGCTGTCAAGAGGTGTCACACAATAACTTTCATAACCATTACAAAGAATCATGAAATATCAACAAATAATTTTTCTGTACAGGAACTTCAAGCCCATCTTGCAAATATACAGAAACTATCACTGCTTGTTCATGTTTGACTTAAATTTCAAGAAACAATTTTTTTTAATCTCCTTTCATAAGACAGGCAGTGTATGTGATGATGTAGAAGGCACGTGTGTGTGCAAACAAATCTTTAGAAGCACTACATTTTTTCTCCTTAAATCCTCTATTTCAGTTTTTGCTAATAATATAATTCTCATGTTTGAAATTCATGAACACTTCTTATGTGATTAATAATAAAATAAACTGATTTCATGTATATAAGTTGGTATGTTCTAGTAAGGAAATTGTAACCACAATAGAAAACAAAACTGTTTTTTTTTTGTATGCAACAACTCCTACCTATGAAGGGTTGTACAACTATAGTACATTAGCACCATTGGAGGAGAAAAAAAAAAAAATAGATATATATATATATGGAACTTTTTCGTACTCATCATCACATGTGTAGCTAAGCCTGCCCTGATAGCAAAGAAGAAACATTATTATACATCAGCCCAAAAGGAAGAGGATATTAATACATGCTTTGAAGAGAGCCTTTACTGCTAAATGCTTTCATTTACCATGCTGTAAGTAATACATAGCAAAGGAACACTTCTCAAAGGGATGGATTCGTTATTTTCATGCAGAAACTTCGGGAAAGTGTTTTTTTTTTTTTCAAATTTAACAAACAGAAAAAGGGCAGAAACCATAGCTGGAAGTCTTGCATTACAGTAACTCAACTTAGATATCGAAAACTGTAAAATATTTGACAGGAAACAGAATTTTCTTATTTGCCATTGTTGCAATGCACTTTTTAACATGAGATAGAAGTGAATGCTTATATTATATCCATTATATAATTTGATTCTACAAGTAGTTTCCAAACTGCCTCAAATCTGGGAATTGTTACAGTCAACTCTTGAAATTTTTAGCACTGTTTATTATGAATTTACTGTAACAATCTATTGCTGGCCAAAGTCCTGCAGAAGCAATGAATTGCTTCTTTTGGGACTTTGTTAAAGGACGGTTTCCTTTAGCAAACTAGAATAAATTTTCCCACTGTATCTATTCCTTTAGAACAGTGTTTCTCAAAGTGTAGTATGCATACCCCCAGGGGTACGCGAAAGGTCTTCAGGGGGTACTTGGGAATTTTTGGCTATGCATCATTAATGCATGGAATCATTATTAAGAAAAAAGGAATTATTTTAAATGTATATATTTCTCAATAAATTATATGTATGAATTTTTCTACTCAACTTGCGAGTTCTATCGCCAGGACGTGAACGTCGTGGAGATAGTAACTCCCTCCCCAACAGCATCACTATACTGAAGATGCATGAAAAACAAGTAGTTTTATTGTATCACTGAATAAGGTACAGAGACATTTGCAGTCTGTGTAATATATTTCTCGACAAATAGTGCAATTATAGACAACTGGTATATAAATGGCACTATCTAATGAATTACATCTCCCCTCCAACAGAAACTGCTATATAGACTTTTGCAAAACCATATGTTGCACCGGCAACATATGGTTTTGCTTGACACCACCCCCATGGTGAATGTGTTAAAACTAAGAAATATATAGTGAATGTGTTTCAGATATTATGGAATTCGGTTGAATAGAATTAGCATTTCAACTCAATTGTTAGCTTGCCTTTGTCTTTGGTTCATGCGATCATTTGTTAATATCACACCAATCATATGCACTTCTTCATAGGTGCTCTATGAAGAAGTGCAATATGATTTTCAAATTATTTTAGCTTTCAAATTCTTAAGTATGGATCATTAGTTAAAGAGTGGATTTATAAAATGCACAAAAGAGAGCAATATAGCAAATACAAGTAGCTGTAAGCAACAAGAAAATGTTGATATTGTATCTGGATCAAATGAAATTGATAAGTGTGTGTCGTCTGACATCTCTACAGAACCAACTAGGAAGCAGATGAAAAATTTTCATAAGTGTGATATGAATTACCTGAAATGTGGATTTTCATGGACAGGAAATGAAAAGGACCTTATACGAAATTTTGTTTTATTAAAATAAATCATATTTTTTTGTTTACGTGAATACAGGTATCCCTCGATTAAGGCGGTTAATTAATCCCTCAATATTACCGCGTATATCAAAATCGCGTTAATCAAATCTAATAAACAATGGTAAAAATTACAATTTGTCCATGATCGATTACTGTATTAATAATTCGTTTTATACGGTACTCTTTTAGGAAAGATAAAAATTGAATGCAAAGTAAATGTTTAATAAATACTTGTACCTACATTATTTACTGCAATTTTTTTTATCAAAGGAAGTTATCAAGAGTAGTTTGAACAGTTTGTTTTTTTCTTATCAGCATAAATTCTACGATAACGAGCAGTATGACTCTCCACACCTCGGCAAACAAGCAATGAAACATAAAGAAAAAACACTGCAAATATAATACATGGTGGTACAAATTAAGTTAATATTGAATCCAACATTATTTCATAGCAGAATATAGAAACTTCAAGAGTTTCGTGCCGAATATATAGAAACTAAAAGTTTCGGCAGATGCAAGCATAAGCAACCTTATGGGCAACTCGTAGTAAAGGTGGAGTAAGCTCCAGATCACTTTCCTTAGTATTTTCCATAATGTAAAGCACATCTCTTAGAGGACATGTATGATAAATAAGCCTTTGGCTCTCTATTTCAGTAATACATGATGGTTTATTTATTTTCAGTTACAATCTAGAAATTATTGAACAAATAAACAGAAAAATAAAATAAACCGTACTATAGTGATATCAGAGGTCGTGGTATCTCTCAGATACAATTTACTGTCAAATATCACAAAACTTTCCATAACATGTTGTTAAACCAAACTGACAGCAAAAACAGTGCGGAATATGACTCGTAACATATGAATGCACAACTACTCATCATCTCCACGCTATACACTGTCCTGCAGCTTTACCACCATGCTGATTGTTAAAATGTTCTAACAGCTTTGATGGTTTAAGATTGGAGTTTGAAAATATTTTGCAACATAAAATGGTTTGTGGTCTTTGAGTACCGTCTTTCTCTGTTGCACAAGTAAATCCGTAAGCAACATAATTGTTGTCTTTTTGACATGGCAAGGATTACTACAAATAATAAATTAATATTTACACATATTTACTACACATTTGGCCATGGTTCCTTAAGAAACATAACGTGTAAACAAAATTAATTTTAGTTCTTACTAAACTTTTCAAAATTTGAGAGAAAAAATTTAATCAATTGTTCTTTACTTACATTACTGCTGGTAAAACCAAAAAATAGCATTCGTTTGTCACTTGATCCACTTGTTGACGTTTGTACACAACAAAACAATGTTTCTCACGACAATGGCGAGTGTATGCACAGCAAGTATCCGTGTGTTCGACTTGAGAGCATGAGTGAGCGGCAGTACATTTGGGGATATTTTTTGAATATAGTGGTTTTTAATTTCTTAAAATGTAACAAATAAAAAATATGTATAACTTATATTTAATGGTTCTTGGTGAAACAGAATAATTCTGTATGGGTTGAAAGATTATATATCTTAAATATAATTTAGTCTGTGTGGGGACACCTGTAACCCCCATCTGGCACGTCCCTGGGTGGCAGATCGGGGAATGCTCGTCACAGTTTACTATGAAGGGTAGAAGGGAAATAAAATACCTCCTGCAGACCAACGGGATAGCACTTCCCTCATAGGCCGGTCTGGGGGCCTCGAAGGTGGCAGCCCCACCACCAGACTTGAGTGCTAAAGGCTAATCCCCTGCTAATAAACGAAAGGTTGTTGACAATCACTACAGATTTTAAATCAGACAACCAAGTATTCACTGTAATTGTTGCATATGGCCCAAACGATAATGCTAATAAAGAAATTAAAGATCACAAGGAGAAATAACCCAGAATAATAATGGAGAAAGAATAATAAATCTTTGCCTTACAAATAATTTAGTAACAGTGAATACTATGTTCAAGCATAAAGAAATCCATAAGTTTACCAGGGAAGAGCCCAGTAGAAACGAAAAATCTATAATCGACTACGCCATCATAAGCATATTGTACTGGAAGTATACAAAAAATGCAAGAGTCTATACAGGTCCTGAAATAGGCAGTGACCACTACTTATTAGTATTGGAAACAATCCATAAAATAAAAGTTGAAAAATGTAGAAGTAGCAGCAAGGAAATAAATGTTAAGATAAAGAACTACAAACTAAAGAAAGAAGAAACAGCCATTGAGTATAAAAGTAAAATAGAAGAGAAGATGAAAGAAGTAGAAAAAGAGACATATGAAGACCAAGATGTAGAAAACCTATGGTACAGGTTCAAAACACTTCTTCTAGAAACAAGCAAAGAAATTTGTGGTGTATCATTAAATAATAAACAGAAGAAACATAAAACACCCTGGTGGACTGAAGAACTAAAAGAAGAAATTAAAAAGAAAAAGCAATTCTGGAAGAGATATATAACATCAAAGCTGCAGGTTGATAGAGAACTATAAAACAACCAAAGAAATAAAGCTAAAACCTTAGTGAAAGAAGAGAAAAGAAAATGCTGGGAAGACTTCAGACATACTTTAGAACAAAATTTTAAAGGAAACCAAAAATTCTTCTATAATGTTTTAAGAAGAATGAGGTCAGAGAAAAAATGCCGCATGAAGTTTATGAAAAATAAAGATGGAAAGTTACTTACAAATTCCAAAGACATCATGGAAAGATGGAAACAATACTTTCAAGAATTATTGGAAGATGCAGGACATGGAAAAAATAGAACCCTAAGAGCAAGACACACAAGCAAAATAGAAGATCAGAGTGAAGAAATTCATGTAAATGAACTGTTAGCAGCAATAAATAAAATAAAACTGGGCAAATCAGCAGGCCATGACCAAATAACACCAGAAATGGTAAAGAATTTAGGAACAAAAGCAATAAAATTTCTTTTACACCTATTCAATGTTGTATGGAAAAAGAAAATTATTCCCAAAGACTGGGAAGTAGCTATAATAATCCCTATATTTAAGAAAGGAGACAACCGCAAATGTGAAAACCACAGAGGAATTTCGCTTTTAAGCGTTCCAGGAAAATTATATGCCCGTATTTTAGAAGTGAGGCTTAGGAATCAAATAGAGAATACACTGGATGAATTGCAATATGGCTTTCGAAAAAATAGAAGCATGCAGGATCTTATCTTCAGTCTTAGACAAATATCAGAGAAAACATTGGAATATGGAAAAGAACTACATTCGTGTTTTATAGATTTTGAAAAGGCCTTTGACCGAGTTCCCAGACACTTAATATGGCAAACATTAAAGAAAAACAAGATACAAGATAACTTAATAGCAGCCATATAAAGCCTCTACAAAGTAACAAATTATGTAAGAACCTGTAATAATAGATCAAAAGAATTTGAAACAAATGTAGGAGTGAGGCAAGGCTGTATCCGCAGCCCTCTTCTTTTCATCATAATAATGGATGAAATTTTAAAGGCATGCCAAACAAAAACAAAAAAGTTCCACCTAGGATACAGGAAAGTGAAAGAAACCAGGATTTCACACATGGCTTTTGCAGATGATGTAGTGATTCTAGCAAATACAGCTGAAGATCTGCAGTACAATATCAACATTTGGTATGAAGAAACAAAGAAAAGGAATATGACCATATCTAGAAACCAACAAAAACACATAATAAAAATAGAGAATCATCAACTGGAACAAGTCCACTCCTTTAAATACTTGGGATCATATATACAAGAAGATGGTAGACTAGACATTAACAACAGGATAAGAGGGGAAACAAAGCTATTCTATGCAATGAAAGGCCCACTCCTAGATAAGAAAGAAGTCACCCAGAATACTAAAATGTCAGTGTACCATTCAGTGTTTCTACCAACATTAACATACAGTTGTGAGTCTTGGTGTTTAACAACAGGAAACACAAATAAACTACAAACAATGGAAATGAAATATCTCAGGAAAGTGGCACAAAAAACAAGACTAGACCGAATAAGAAATCAAACCATAAGAGACAGCCTTCAAGTTGCACCTCTGAATCAATTCATAACACAAGTCCAAATGAGATGGTTTGGACATCTTAATCGAATGGAAGAAGAATAGCAAAAACTGTATGTATACGAAAGGCAGAAAATAGGAAAAAGAAACATAGGCAGACCTAGGAAAGGTTGGCAAAAGGAAATTAAAGAAAAATTGGAAAAGAAGGGAATTAACCGGAAAGAAGCAAAACAACAAACCTTGGACAGGACGGCATGGAAATTTCTTTGGCAAAATCTCGATGCTTAAAAGCATAACAGATCATAGACGAAGAAGAAATATAATTTAGTTTGCATAAATTTTTTCCTCTCGTGGAAAAAGCAAATGTAATTTAAATAATTAGTCAATATATGCTGGAATATTTTCCAGCTCGCACCCCTGGTTAAGAAATACTGGGTTTAATGCAACCTTGCCAAAAGTTATAGGCACTAGTAAGACTTGGCTAACAGCATATGATGTAGTTACAGGGATAGAATGTAGTATTTTCAGGGAAGATAGAGAAGAGAGAATGCAGGAAGGGCTACTGCTGATGATAGTGAATGAATTGCAGCCAAAAAGAATAGGAGATAGGTGGGAGGGTGGCTGTTCATTTGAAATTTGAAGCAGTCTGGTGTGAGATCCAGGTCAGTAACACAAATATACAGTTGCTATAGGCTTGGGGGTTCACAGAAGACATGCATCAGCAAATTAGTACAATAAGTACTGTATGCCAACAGGTGCGAGACCCTTAGACACTTCTGCGCATGTCAGAAGAAGGAGAATCCATTTCGATAATAGGGTAATCAATCCATCTTGTGGGATGAGTTATTTATTATTACATGTCCGAAAATTAACTTTTATTTTATGAACATTGAAGTTTTTAAAGTGGTAACTATTTTGCTTGTATAACTGTTGGAAAATTTTACGTTTATGCATGTGATTTTGCGTGTTGGTAACAAATTCATATAGAGCCTTATTCCTTTCTCCCTTCAATATGAATCGACTCTTCTTGGCAAGTTGCCAGCTGAGGGTCTCAGATTTGTGGTTGAGTGATACAGGTTGAGTGTTATGTTGGACTTCAACTATAAAGATATATACTGGCAGGAAGGAAATGGATTTTATACACCTACTCAGAGATAATTACTTGAGGCAGCATGTGATGGAGGGGACCACAGGAGTGAGAGTATTGGACCAAGTCAAAGGATCAGAAGAGCTATCCATAATCAAGGTGGCCACATTGCCTCCGATTGGTGAAGTGACCATGTGGTCTTGACTTGGGAGATCGTAAAACACGAGAAATATTCTGTCAAGAAAGAGTATATGTGTAACTACAAGGGCAGGTGATTATGACAAGCTTAGGAGGAAGCAATATTAAATTGTATATCTAAGGTAAGGCATGATAATCAGGTAGGAGTTAAATGAATAATATCATTCAGCATGAGCTGCAAAAGAAGAAAATGCTGTGAAGGATATATAAAGAGGAAGGTGACCATCAAAGTCACCTTCCTCTTTCATGACTGATGATGGTCATGTGGTGATAGAAGCAGATGAAACAGTTGAGTTACTCAGTGACCACTTTGCTAGGGTATATCATCCTAAGTGAGGCTGCTGCTGTAACATATGTAACAGTCACTGATGTGGAAACAGAGGTGGATGAATTGCAGTTTCATAAGATATTGCAGAACCTCAATGTAAATGCAGTTGCAGGATTAGATAGAATATCAGCTCGGTTGTTTTGAGAGAATGTACAATGCCGCTGATTAGGTTCTTCAATTTAAGTCTCAGCTCTAGTAGAGTTCCAAGGGAGTGGAAAGAGGGCAAAATAATTCTGTTGCATACAGGAGGTTCTAAGACTGCAGTAGCAAATTATAGCCCAATCAATATCTCAGGCATGGTGGTAAATGGAAAAATTGGTCAAAAAAAGAAATTCAAGAAATGGTGAATAAAAATATGGCACTATATGAGAGGCAACATGTCTTTGTGAAAGGTAGGTCATGGCTTAGTAATTTACTAACTTTTTTATAATAAAGTAATGAGTTGGATAAAGGAAATGGCTACACGATGATTCTGCTGGATTTTGCAAAGGCATTTGATAGAATACCACACGGAACACTGTTACACAAATTAGAACAAATGGGGATGGATATGACACTGGTTAAGTGAATAAGAGGGTGGCTGCTAGACAGATATCAAAAAGTGGTATATGGAGGGTTGGAATCATAGCAAAAAAACAGGTGACTAGTGGTGTGCTGCAAGGTTCAGTTTAGGGACCATTACTGTTTAATTTGCACACAAATGATATAGGCAATATTCAGTTGTCTGCTGATGATGCAAAATTAGGTAGAGCAGTAGTTAATCAAGGCAATGAGGATCATGAGTTCGAAGGACAATTTAAATAGACTGTCAGTATGGGAAAAAGATAATTACATTTCTCCACATTAAATTGACATCAAAGTTATACATTTTGGGATAAGTCAATTACAAGCTGTACCACATTGATGGAACTGTACTCCAGGAAATAGATGAAGCTAAAGACTTAGTGCTGATGATGTGAAATTAGGTTGAGTAATAGTTAATTAAGGCAATGTGGAGAGCTTGAAGAATGATTTAAATAGACTGTCAGTATAGGCAAAAGATAATTATGTCAATTTAATGTAGAGAAATGTAAAGTTATGCATTTTGGGATAAATCAGTTACAAGCTGTGTACCGCATTGATGGAACTGTAACCCATGAAACAGATGAAGCTAGAGATTTAGTGGTGGTGGTAGACAAAAAGTTAAAGTTTAGAGGACATGTTAAGGTAGCCCATAAGATTACTTGGCTATTGAAAAACACACAAGTAGAGATAAGAAAGTTGTTATTCCTCTTTATAAGGCCTTGATACATCCACATCTGGATTTCTGTGCTCAGGTCTGGTCTCTTGGGAATGAGGAAGCAGTGGGGAAGATTCAGATGTGCATGACCAAGATGGTGATTGGTCTGTGGAATGTTCCTTATGAAGATAGATAAGGTATGTGGATTGTAGAAGTTGGTTAATAGGAGAAAAAGATGGGATATGATAGAAACATTTCAGCACCTGGCTAGAGGGGAAGTTGAATAAAGGTGTGATTAATAGAAGTGTGAGGACTAGATTTTATGCTAGAAGAGTTCTGAATGAGTGGAATGGGTTGTCAGAGTCAGTTGTGAGTGCTTTGTCTGTTAATGAGTTCAAGGAGAGGTATGATAGATTGCATAGATAATTTGAGTCTCCCATGATGAGTCTTCGTACTCCACGAAAATGCATGTACAATAATAATGGAATTCATCTCCCACTCACAACATCCATACCCTGCTGGCTGACATTCTCATTGGTTACTTTGTATATATTATTGGCAATATTCTTTGATAGAATTTTCTTGTATTACTTATAACCCAACAGAGATGAATATATATATATATATACACACACACACACAGCAATCCCTCGATTAATGCGTCATGTTTTTTCTATACTCAAATTCGATTGATATGTGGGTGGTCTGAAAAGTTCTCGGCCTCAACCATAAATGGCAACACTATTGACAAGATTTTTTTTTTCTAAGTTGGTACATCTGTCATAAGCATCCATGTGAAATTGCAAGTCATTCTATCAAGTAGTTGTTTTTATACAGCTGTCGGAAGCCAAAGTGTTATCCCTTGAAATGGATAAAATTGAGTATTGTGCAGTTATAAAATTCTTTGTAAAAGAAGGTTTAATGCCAAAAGAAATTCATTCAAAGTTTATGGGCACTCTTCTCCTTCGTTTTCGACAATTAAGAAATGGGCTGCTGGGTTTAAACATGGCCGTACCAGCCTTGAAGATGATCCACATGAAGGACGTCCAAAAAGTATAACAACACTAGAAATCATTGATCAGTGCACAATATGGTATTGGATGACCGGCAAATCCAAGTGCATGAAATTGCTGAGACTATAGGCATTTCAAAAGAACATGTAGGATATATTTTGCATGAAGAATTGCAAATGAAAAAGCTTTGCGCAAGACGGGTGCTGCAGTGATCAAAAACGCACTCGCATGAAAATCTCCGAACAGTGCTTGGAACATTTTAACAAGAATAAAACTGATTTTGTGCATTGGTTTATTACTATGGATGACACTTGGATTCACCAGTACACACCAGAATCCAAACAGTGGACAGAAGCCGGTTGTTCAGCGCCAAAGAAGACAAAGCAGGAAAGGTCATGGCATCGGGGTTTTGGGATGCAAAAGGCATTTTGTTTATTAATTATCTTGAAAAGGGTAAAACAGTAACCAAGGAATATTATTCCGATCTGTTAACCAGACTAGATGAAAAAAGATCCGGTTTGCAGAAGAAAAAATCATCTTTCATCAGGACAATGCACCTGCCCACAAAGGTGTTTTGGCAATGGAAAAATTAAGGGATATGTGCTATGAATTGTTGGAACATCCACCCTATTCCCCAGATTTGGCTCCCTCTGACTTCTATCTCTTCCCAAAACTAAAACTCTTTCTTGTTGGTCGGTGTAGGGTTAAAGGCGCGTTAATCAAAACTCTTGCTGCGTATATCATGGGATTGCCACAATTAATTTCACCACGTTAAGCAAGGAATACCTGTATATTCTATTGTTGGCTAATTACTTGGGACTAATATATAATAAAACTAATGAATTAATCAAAAAAGTTACTTAATTGGCCAGAAGAATTTTAGAAAATCTAACATCAAAGCATCCATTACTCTCAAGAATTCACAGAGCACCAAATATCCACAAAAAAGATATTCCATTATGTCCAATTGTAGATGGAAGAAATTCCCTGACCTCAAAACTTGGCAGGTATCTGTGAAACACATTTCATGTGGTAGCTTCACACATAGGAAAGCCAGGATCAGATGTGAAGAATAGCTTACATTTTATTGAAAAAGTAAAAGATTTAAATATACAGCTCCATCAGCCATTCTAGCAAGTTTAAATATAGTTAGTCTTTTCAGCAATGTACTTAGGGATGACACGGATCTGTTTCAAAACCTTTTCCCACCAGACAGAGTCAGACTATTCAAACACTGTATGAAATATACTTTCTTCATATTTCATTACAAATATTGGGAACAAAAAAAAAGATGGGGGACTTACCATGGGTCCCCCAATCTCTGGTCAACCTCTTTATGGAAAATTTTGAAATGAATGCTATCAAAAAATATCATATCACGAGAAACCAAAAACTTGGTTATGTTACATTGATGATATTTTTGTTGTTTGGTCAGGAACAACAAATGACTTAATTCAATTTAAAGATTATCTTATTATATATTCCAACATAAAATCCACTCCTGAACTGGAAGATCACAAAAAAAAAATTACCATCCCTTGATATCATCTTTGTTGAAGTAAACAAAGAAGAAAAGATTGACCTTTTCAATATACACAGAAAACCTATCACAACTGGAAGATTTTGGCATTCTGCTTCACACCATCATCGATTACAAAAGATAGGATTGATTAAAATATTACGAGATAGAGCATACAATATTTCCAGTACATACATCAATTAACAAGAATGAAGACTTGCACTACCTGAGGCACACTCTTTCCCTCAATGATTAGGAGCTCAAGATGATCCACAAAATTCTTAATACACCTTTAAAAGCTCCCCTATTTAAACAAGATTTTAAGAATGTAATCATGCTGCCTTACATCAAGAATGTTACAGAGCAACATTGTTCCATGATTATAACATTAAAGTGGCTTTCTAACCATTGTATAAAATTACCAGGTTCTTACATCTACCAAAACCTTCATATCATCTCATGAAAAAAACTATGCATTTATAAGATTCATTGTTCATGTGGCATTTGCTGTGCATGCCCGAACACGTAAAAGACATCTAAAAAGATGACAGCATAAATCAGGTTTGGCATCCAGTACAACTAACACAGGCCACTAAATAGTTTGGAAAGAAACAAAAATGCCATATATTGATCATAATTGTTTTACAGGAAAGTTCAAGGAAGCCTCTGAAATGCTATGGATCACCACACAATGTAACAAAAATCAAGGCCTAATCCTACACTAAGTTTGGTCTGCTTTCATTAAAAATCTAACTGCCGTGGACCTAGGATACAACGCACACTACTACAGAACGTGACAGCAACAACTAGCATTGTTCCAACATATATATACAGTAATTAAACGTTTTTTAATCTAGTTACTTGCTTGTATGTACCAAATTTGAAGTTCTGATAATATCTAATATATGTGATTAATTGTTTGTGGTCTTTTTTTTTTTGTTGTTGTTGTTGTTTTTGTGAATAACTTTTTAAGTCTGATGATGTATGAAACTTGTATTTGTTTATTTTATTAAACTCATTATTTGTCTAAAAATGTGTTCTAAATCCTAAAACTTGCTACAAAAGAGTATTTCAATTTGGTTTGAAAGATTTGTTTTGAAATTTTATACGTTACATTTTGCAAAAGTAATATTTTTCCTTGGAAATGGCTGATCAGGAAAGGGATCCTTAAGGGAAAATGTCGAGCCGTGAAAGCATTAACTATGAAGGAATTCATTTATCATCATCAAATTCCTAATATGTACCCTCAAGGGGTGTACTATGATAGTATTACATGAAAAGTTTACATTACTACTAATTCATATTAAGAATTTTCCTCCAAATTAGTCTGTTATTTGTCAGGACTAATATCAGATCTTATATTTCTATATTCTAGAGCGGTGGTCGACAACCTTTTTAATATGAAGGGCACAATACTGTGGGTGCCATGAAGCTCGCAAGCACTGTGTTGCTGACTCCTCCTGATTTAAATAATTAAACTTAAAATTACAATTGGCATGAATGGTTTTGAAATGTCTTTCTATATTACATTTTTTTAGAAATAGCCACACTATTATTGCATAATAAACAAATACATTTGCCATTATGATTGATAAAGCAAGGCGCTCGCATCTGATCTCACAGATACATGTTAATTGTTAACATGAATATTATTTTTGTATTCATTTTTTATTTTTATTTTTTATGGTATTTTATATTCATGTATATGTGACAAAAATATGTTGTAAAAACAAGGTAAATAAAATAATGTTAAAATTTGAAATCTCTTTTTTCTTAAAAAAACTAATCATAGAATTTCTAAGTCTGAAATGAGAGAAAAAATGCCTGTCATGAGCCCTCTGTAATTTTCAAATTTTATATTGCACTCTTCATATTAAAAAGGTTGCAGATGGGAAGGTTGGGGGGGGGGGGGATTTGTATGCCCGAACATGTAAAACACATCTAAAAAGATGAATGTAAAGCACCTCTGCAAGATGTGCTTTACATTTATGGAAAATACTAAGGAAAGAGATCTGGAGCTTGCTCCACCTTTACTATGAGTTGCCCATAAGGCACTATTTATGCTTGCATCCGCCAAAACTTTTAGTTTCTATATATTCAGCACGAAACTCTTGTAGTTTCTATATTCGGCTATGAAATAATGTTGGATTCAATATTCACTTAATTTGTACCATCATGTATTATATTTGCAGTGTTTTTTTTTTTTTAATACTTTCTTGCATTTTAGCACATACTAGTAATGAATGTATCTCTCAGATATACTGCGATCTACGCTGCAAAATTACTGCTGCGAGCTCCAAAGCAGTTTACAATAATTTCTCTGAGGGCACACTAAAAATTCACTGCGGGCGCCATGGCACCCACAGGCACTGTATTGCCGACCTCTGTTCTAGAGCAGTGTTTCTTAATTGCCAAACCACAGACCGGCACCAGTCCATAAAGAAATTTGACTGGTCTGTAAAAAAATAGACTGCAGCAGCCCCCTGTGCTCACTGATTTGCCTTTCCTACTTGTCAGGGAATCATGGTAATCTCTAGCGACTTGCATGTGCCAAATAGAAGCAAAAGTGCAGGGACTAGATGCTCATATATATCCATATATACATATGAGCATCTATATATAGTTAGTCAGTATGCTTTTAGATCTTAAAAGATTGCTGTTTTGCTGCATTATTTTTGTAAACCCACATATCATCGATTTAATAATTCATGTGATTCTTTAGTTAGGCATCTTAATAACAGCAGCTTGGAAAATTTGACAAAGAACGTACATTTATAGAAAATATCCAAATAAAATTTATACTTTTTTTAGACCATATTATAAAATGAGTAAAAAGAATCAAGGAACTTTATTAAATTTTTTTAAATGTGAAGAATCCAAGCTATTCGAGTCAGGAAGAAGCAAGCATTGACCACGAAAGCAAAATTATTCCTGAATCTCCACCAGAGAAAAAGAAAAAATCTAGCTTTATAAGACATTATAATGATGATTATCTTAAATGTGGTTTTATTCTTTCGCCTGAATCTACTGAAAAAGATCTGCGTCCAACGTGTGTAATTTGTCGTGAAGGTAAATCTAATCATGCTATGAAACCATCAAAGCTTTTGCAGCATTTTTAGATAAAACATCCTAAATTAGAAGAAAAACCTCTGGAATATTTTTAACATAAGAAACAAAAGTTTCAATTACAGAAGAAATCATTTAAACAAAATTTTATACAAAATAAATCCTTATTAAAATCTTCATATCTAGTAGCACTCTGCATCGCTCAACAAAGGAACGTTTTACCACCAGAGAAGATTTGATAAAACCTCTTTTAATAGATGTGTGTTTTGAAATGTTCGGATCAACAGCTGCTGACAAACTCAAATAAATTCCCCTTCCCAATGACACACAATGGGATGCCAAATTGTAACATTATCAGAGAATATTGAATATCGATTAATTGAAAAAATAATCGATGCATGCAATACAAATTGATGAATCAGGAAACATTTAAAAAAAAAAGCCATTTTCTATGTTAAGCTAGATACATAGATTATATTGCTGAGGACATAAAAAGTTTTTATGTTGTTTAGAATTAGCTTCACATGCAACAATTTCAGAAATTTTTAATGTGTTGAATGCATACATTTGTAACTATAACTTGGATTGGAAAAACTGCATTGGAATATCTACTGATGAAGCAGCTAATGACAAACATTCAGGACTTACTAAACAAATTCAAGAAATAGCCTCATTAGATATTTTATCTATGCATTATACATTATACATCATGAGCATCTAGCTAAAAATTTGCCACCTAATTTAAATAACATTCTTTCACAATCCATAAAAACGGTTAATTTCATTAAGAACAGTGATCTTAATTCATGACTCTTCAATACTTTGCCAAGAAGTGGGTGCCAGAACATGAGCACTTATTACTTCATGCAGAAGTAACGGGGGAGGGGGGGGATTATCCTGCGGCAAAATACTAACCAGGTTGTTTGAATTCAGGGCAGAAGTAGAAATATTCTTGATTGAAAGTCTCCACTCTCAGCATATTTTTCAGACAATGTGGATTGCAAAATTAGCTTATTTAAGTGATATATTTTCATATGTCCATGATTTAAATTTGCAGGGAAGTATGACAAATATATTTCATTTATATAACAAAATTGATGGATTCAGAAAGAAACTGAGATTTTGGCAAACAAAAGTTGAAGAAAAAAAATTACATTTTTGTGTCTTATTTTGATTTTACAAACACACAATATTTAGATATGAATAAATTGGATCAGATTATCTGCAATCATTTAAATCATTATACAGTGGAACCTCGGTTGTCGAACATAATTCGTTCCTAAAGGCTGTTCGGAAACCGATTTGTTTGAAAACTGAAACCATTTTCCCATAAGAATTAATGTAAAATGGAGTAATCTGTTCCCGAATCCCAGATGATTGCTTATTTAAACCTTCATAACTTTTTTACTTCATGTATAAAATTGTATACAAAAACAATGAAAATACATAGAATCTTACACAAAAAGAATAAATACAATAAATAGCTAAAATATAGATGTAAATTGATCGCCTCTTTATTTTTGAGTATTGTATAGATCGTTGAATTTGCCACACCGAACTGCATAGCAAGATCCAAGACATGAACGCCATTTTCATATTTGAATATGATTTCTTTTTTCACTTCTATCATGGTTCTAGCAACTTTTCACTTTGCTGCTATCACTATCCTTCTTCGGCCCCACGGCAGCTTATTTAATAATAATTTATATAAAAAAAACACAAAATACAAAAAAAATCAAGAAAAGGCACTGCAAATTCAAGAATGTGAATGAGTTTAAGGTGGGGAGTATGACAGGTATTGTATGAATAATGGTTAGTATGCAATGTTGGGTCTCCAGTGATGAGTCTTTTGACTCCATGGAGGCATCTTATAATAATAATATACAACAGATGTCTTAAATTAATTAATTCTCCAGAAATTCCAGCAGGTGTCTGCATTGAGCGGAGGGCCAGCCAGAACACGTGGGTGCTGGTTTGCCTGTTCGGAAAATATGTTCGGGGAACCAATTTGTTTGAGATGAGAGTCGTTCGACAATCGAGGTTCCACTGTACAATGCATTCCAGAAATATTTCCCAAAAGACACAGATATACGAGAAATAAATTTGTGGATTACCAATTTTTTCATAGAGCACAATAAAAATAATATAACAAAGAACAAGTCTTTTGGATTTAAGTGCAGATTTGTTATTAAGAGCAAATTTTGGAACCATGAATTTAAATCACTTTTGGACCAAAATTAGGAACGAATATTCAGAACTTCATAAGGAAGCAAAGAAGGTGTTACCATTTGTAACAACTTATTTGTGCTAATCAGGATTCTCAGCAATATCAACTTGAAAACAAAGTTAGGAAATCGTTTAACCGTAGGTTCACCTAGGGTTAACAAATTTGCAACCAAACACTGACGTACTTGTTGAAAGGGAGCAAGAACAAAGAAGCCATTAAATTTAGTATGTTTATTTCCTCATAATTATATACCTACTTTATAAGTTACAATGTATGACATGATGAATGTATTATATTCAAATAAAGTGCAATTTTGTTCTTACAATATGTTTTTGTACTTTTTATATTGCCAGGGCCTGAAAAATTATCTGAAATTTAACTGGTCTGTAATAGTCAAAAGGTTGACAAACACTGTTCTAGAGCACGTCTGACTGCATCCATCCACCTACATCTTGGTCTTACTGAGTCTTTTTCTGCTATCTTGGCATCAAACACCTGTTTTGATAACCTTTCCTCTCCTATTCTGTTTAAGTGACCATACCACCTCAGATTAGCTCTGCTCTCACATTCTTTAATGCTAGTAATGTCAAGTTCATTCCTAATATCTTCACTTCTAATATGATTCAGCATTCAGTGTGTGATCTGTTTACTCTCCTAATTTTTCTCAGAACTCTCATGCCTGTAGTCTTTGATCAACTGTTTTATTTCTAACCAGCTCTCAATACTATCAAGTTAAAACTGTTTTCAACATGTCTTATATACGAGGGTGGTCTGAAAAGTTCTCGGCCTAATAATGAAAAAACAAATTTATAATTTCAAAATTATTTTTATTTTTCAACATAATCTCCCTTAAGACTAATACATTTATTCCAGGAATGCTCCAGCACCATTATCCCATCCCTGTACTGGTTCTCAGTAAGATCTACGAAATACTCCTCTAAAGCTGCAATCACATCTCGATTCGAAGAAAAACGCTGACCAGTGAGGAAGAGTTTTAGTTTTGGGAAGAGATAAAAGTCAGAGAGAGCCAAATCTGGGGAATAGAGTGGATGTTCCAACAATTCATAGTGCAGATCCTTTATTTTCCCATTGCTAAAACACCTTTGTGGGCAGGTGCATTATCCTGATGAAAGATGATTTCTTTCTTCTTCAAACCGGGTCTTTTCTCACAAATTTTTTCATCTAGTCTGGTTAAAAGATCGGAATAATATTCCCCAGCTATTGTTTTACCCTTTTTAAGATAATTAATAAACAAAATGCCTTTAGCATCCCAAAACACCGATGCCATGACCTTTCCTGCTGATGGAACCGACTTTGTCTTCTCTGGCGCTGAACAACTGGCTTCTGTCCACTATTTTGACTGCTGTTTGGATTCTGGTGTGTAACGGCGAATCCAAGTCTCATCCATAGTAATAAATCTACACACAAAATCAGTTTTATTCTTGTTAAAACGCTCTAAGCACTGTTCAGAGATTTTTGTGCGAGTGCATTTTTGATCTGTTGTGAGCAAAAGTGACCCATCTTGTGCAAAGCTTTTAAATTTGCAATTCTTCATGCAAAATATTATTTATTATTACATGACACCTCCATTGAGTCCAAAGACTCACCGAGGGATGGCACCCATTCCACAGCTCTACACCACTCAATCCATCAAGTACAGCGTACCTCACCATCTACTGATCACCACAACCACTAGTATTTTCACAATCACAAATATCCATGCCCATGGCAGGATTTGAACCCGCAGCCTTTTGGCTGGAGAGCAGATACGTTAACCACTCGGCCAACTAGGCTGGCCTATAGTCTCATATCGTGCACTAGATCAATGATTTCTTCTGTTGTTACGCTTGTTGGACGGCCTTCACGTGGATCATCTTCAAGGCTGGTACCGCCACGTCTAAACTTGGCAGCCCATTTCTTAATTGTCGAAAACGAAGAAGAGTGCCCATAAACTTTTATGAACTTCAAATGAATTTCTTTTGGAGTTAAACCTTCTTTTACAAAGAATTTTATAACCGCACGACATTCCATTTTACCCATTTCAAGGGATATAGACAACACTTTTGCTTCAGACAACTGTATAAAACAAACTACTTGATAGAATGACTTGCAATTTCACATGATGGATGCTTATGACAGATGTATCAAATGAAAAAAAATCTTGCCAATAGTGTTGCCATCTATGGTCAAGGACGAGAACTTTTCAGACCACACTCATACAGCTAGTTGAGTGCTTTTGCAAATATCAAACTGTTTCTCTCTTTATTCAGCTGATTACTTACCATATCAGATTTGTTAATTATTTATTGATTTTTAAATTTAATTTGCCATCTTCACTAAAAATCATGCCTAAATAGATTGAATGTTTCACTTGCCTTATAGGTTTCGAATTCAGGATGCAGTTCAGTTCATTCCTATTTTCATAGTGTGTATTTTTAATGCTTATTTCCATACCAGATTTGTTACAGCAACAGCAGATATTCAATTTAGTTAAGGAATCCTGCAGTCTTGTAACAGATTGATTTGTAAGTATAACATCATCTGCATAAAGTAAAGACTGAGATTAACATCTCCAAGTTGATATTAGACCTAATGCCACTTCCATTTATTATGCAAACCATATAGATTATGAATAATAGTGAAGATAATGTGCAACCTCGTCTCACACCTGACTGTACATCACATTCTCCTGTACTTCAATTATAACTGCTGAACTAACAACTTAAATATATATATGAATATCATTCAATATATTCTGTTTATACTATATAAGTGTAGGCTTTGAATATTTCTCTTGGTACCTTATGTTATGTCTTTTTCAGATCTACAAAAAGTTAAATACAGATCAGTTTTATTCCTGTGATTTTTCTACTACTTGTCTTAAAGTGATAATCTGTTCCTGTCATGGCCAAGTCATTTGTAAAAGTCTTAAAAAACTGTCTTACTGCTTAAGATGGGGCAGTTAATCCTACCCATACTGTCTACCGTGTCTATAAATTGTGTGTTCTTTTGGGCAGTTTACCTGCTTTATAGGATGAAAAAAAAAATTAAATTTTCTAGGAGGAAAATCCTTCTATCATCATATGAGAATGACTAAAGCCCTGATGAAAGTGTTCTTTGCATCCTAGACAGGATGCAAATCCAGGTCTTTCCAAATGAAGAGCATTGTTGATACCAACTGAACTTGAAAGCTCTTATTTGCTTGTTCTTTTCTGAGTTTGTGTTCCACAATTTTTTCAGCCTCTTAAGTATGTTTGCATAAACTTACCTGGAACACTCAGTAAGGAAATTCCTTCATAATTTTTATATTCAGAGGGAAAGCTCTGCTCCAATCATCCAGAATTCAACATTCTAACTATGCCTTCTGAATTATGCAGTGCAGTCACTGTGAAACTTTTATACCTCCATATTTGAGTGTTTCTGGTCAAATATCATCTACTCCAGTTATCTTTCCACATTTTCAGGTTTGTGACAGTTTTCTGCCTCAAGTAACAATGGGTATTCCTGATTGCATTCCTCTCGAAGATTTACTACTTCCACTCAGTCACAGCTTGTTTCGTTTAACATTCTTTTAAAGTACTTGCTCCAAACATCTAGGATATCTTAATTTGTCAAGTCATTTTTTATCATTACCAATTCTTTGCTCATTCCTCCATTTCTAAGGTTTTTTAAGTAGCTCCAGAACATTCTGCTAGTTTTCTGATTTTTATCTTCTACATTATTACTGAAGTCTTCCATTAGGCTTTGTAGCTACTTTTACATCCTGCTTTGCTTTCTTACATTTTTCTCTGCATTCTTGCCAAACACATGCTATTTGCTAAGAACTATTGACACACTTTCTTCTTTTCCATGGTTCTCTCTTTAATTCCCTGAGTCTACCATGCAGTTTTGATTTTTCTGTTCCTGTAGACAACTTCATCATATATTGCTCTGGCTGAATCAATCAATGTTTCTATTTGAAGTATGCCACTGAATCCCCAAGGTTTGGTTGTCTTCAAACTCCATTTTTCTTGAATAATATTTGAGTCTATAGCTCATCTTTGAAAGCTGCTCCACTTTGACTCTTTTAAAACTTAAATATTTCTCTTTTCAATATGAAATTCAATTTTATCCTTCTCAAAACTAAATGGTGATTATGAGTATACAGGGTATTTCAATATCCTGTATACCTGTCCTCACCCAAAATGAAGATATCAAAAATGGCAAAGCCAATGAGACTTCCTATTTCTTGTGTTTTCTCTCCATGTTAATTTGTTCACACCTTTAAGTTGAAACATGGTGTTAGTGATAACTAGTCCATGTCCTAAATTCTACAGATTGTTCTCTGTAAATTTTCCCAACACATATCTATATGCCTGGTATTCATTTCCTAGTTTGCTGTTTATATTTTCAACAAGGATCAACTTTTTCTTTTCAACAGCTGCCTTCCTGATTCGTCAGCTATATGCCGGTCTTGAGCCCAGATAAAATGAAGGGTTGAGATGGATGCCGTACATCCTCATAAAAAGGGAACTCACAGCCATTGTCTAATCATACACTAAATAAATCTAATAAGTCAAAAAATTCCTTCACTTTTTCCTTAGTACAACCTTCTGTGGGACCGTGGGCACACGTCACATTGTCCAAATTCCCATTTTGATATTTACTCATATCATGCTGCTGAAACTGCATGTCATTCAAGAAGTTTATCTTCATCTTTAGTGTTGAAATATAGCTATTTCTTCCTTTCCCTGATTAACTATTGCCTGAATATAATATCTTGTAGTTATTTAGATGAATCTCACCTGTTTTTGACTTTTTCAGTAACATTAATTATGTTCATCTCGTACTTTCAATTCTTCTGCTAGGTTCACTTCTTTTCTATTGATACATCTTATATTTCAACCTCATTCCCTAATGAAAACAAAGGGAGGCCTGGTATAACTGGGCAAAGTTCTAGTCAATATGACATTTCATCATGTTATACCAACATCTTCTTTTAGTTGTTGATGCCAATACAGAATACAATTTGGTGTCAGCTAAATCCCAAATTGCCAGCCTATCCTTATTCATCCTGCACCCAGATGGATACCAACTAAGGGGATGCACCACAAGAGGATGAGGACTGGACATTATATCAGAAATTCCTGTTTCTGTGGAAATGAAATTTATACCCTTAAATTAAAGATATCAAGAAATTATATACTTGGTTTAATCCTTTATCCAAGTATAAGCAAACAAAGTTTGTGCCTGAAGTATCTTCAGGACTGGGGTAACTCGTGGTAAAGGTGGTATGACTTCACATCACTTGCCTTAGTATCCCATAATGCAAAGCACACCTCCTTGCAGACATGTATAATGCTATGCATTTGCACCTGAAGATACTTCAGGTGCAAACTTTGTTTGCTTATGCTTGGATAAAGGATTAAACCAAGTATATAATTTCTTGGTATCTTTAATTTAGAGTATAACCAAGTGAAAAAACTTTCAACAACTAATGATCTCTAATCCAGAGTATTATAATAATAAGGTGTGACACCCTTTGGGAATTTGTATATGAAAATATGACTTCTGCATTATTTCAACCTTGGCATCACCTCTGGGTCTGGCTCCCACTGATGAGACTTCAATAAAGGTCGAAACTAGTCTGGGTAGTGACCCTTCCCATAATGCATAGCAATATACATGTCTGCAAGGAGATATATATTGCTTTGCATTATGGGATACTAAAGCAAGTGATGTGAAGCCATACCACCTTTACCACGAGTTGCCCCAGTTCTGAAGATACTTCAGGCGCAAACTTTGTTTGCTTACAACTTGGATAAAGGATTAAACCAAGTATATAATTTCTTGGTATCTTTAATTTATAGTATAGAACCAAAGGAAAAAATTTTCAACAAATTTATACCCTTACTGCATAAATAATTACTTGAAGCAGAATATGACAGAGGGGGGCTTGGGTGAGAGTGTTGGATCTGATTATAGGATCAGAAGACCTGTCCATAACTAAGGCAGCTATATTACTTCCGTTTGGGGAAAATGATCATACAGTCTCGACTTGAGAGGTAATAACAAAACATGTGGAAATTCCAGTTAAGAAGATGTATATGTGCAACTAAAAGGCAGGTGATTATGATATACTTAGGTAGCTTGAAGCAGCACAAAGGCATAAAGATCTGCAAGGGAAGGATGTTCACAGTGCATGGGGAATAGTCAAGGAGTATCTGGAGAAAGCAATATTACACTATATATGCAAGGTCAGGAGCATAAATCAGGTAGAAGTTAGAGGATGAATTGGAGATACTTAAGATATCACAGAATCTGAATGAAAATATAGCAGTGAGATTCAATGGGATATTGGCTTGCATTTTAAGAGAATGCACAGGGGAATTGAAGATGCTCTTGATTGGGCTTTTTAATTTAAGTCTCAGGTCTGAAAAGTCCAAATAGATTAGACTGATTTTTTAATTTGATTTTTATGGTGGTGCAAAGACATCAAGGGTCATACTGCCAGGACACAGGTCACAGCAGTACATATGGTAATTGGTTATAATAAATTTAGTTTAATCCTTTATCCAAGTGTGAGCAAACAAAGATTGCGCCTGAAAGTATCTTCAGGACTGGGGTAAGGTGGTACAACACCAGGGCAACTCGTTGCAAAGGTGGAGCAAGCTACCAACACTCCTGTCTCAGTATCTCCTATAATGCAAAACACATCTCCTTGCGGATATGTGTTGGTTAGTAGGACAATCACAAACATCCATGCCCTTGGTGGGATCCAAACTAACAGCCTCTTAGCTGGAGAGTGGATACGATGACCACTCGGCCAACCAGGTCAGTCCCAAGAGAGTGGAAAGAGGATAAAATAAATTCCTTTGCATGTCTGTAGTAGCAAATTATACACCAGTTAGTGTCTCAGGAGTGGTAGTTAAAGTACAGCAAAAGTTAATCAAAAGGAGAAGATTCAGGAATGGGTGGATAAGAATATGACACTCTATGAGAAGGGCAGCATGGTTTTGTGAAGGATCTGTCATGCCTTAGTAATCTACTAACTTTTTATAACAGGTCGATAAAGGGAATGGCTGTAAGATGATACTGCTGGATTTTGCAAAGGCATTTGACAGAATACTGCATGTTACACAAACTGTAATAATGGGGATGGATATGAAACTAGTAATACGGATAGAAGGGTGGTTGATGGACAGATAACAAAAACAGTAGTATATGAAGGAGCAGAATCCAATAGAAGGCAGATAACTAGTAGTGTGCTGCAAGGCTCTGTGCTTGATTCACTGCTGTTGAATTTGTACATAAATGACATAGAAATTAATTAGAAGGGGGATAATCGGTTGTTTGCTGATGATGCAAAGTTGGGGTAAGTCAATCAAGGTGATATAGAGTTTGCAGGATGATTTCAATAGGCTGAGAGTATGGGCAAAACATAATTGTCAATTTAATGTGGAAAAGTGTAAAATTATACATTTTGGGATACAAAGATTACAAACTGTGTAGCACATTAAGGGAACTGTATTCCTGGAAAATGACGAAGTCAGGGATTTGGGGGTGGTAGTAGTAGTAAATAGATGGAGACAGTTGAAGTTTAGAGGACATATTGCTAAAGTAGCTAGGGCGGCTCACAGGATTACTTGGTTACTGAAAAACACACCAACAAGCAGAGATAAGGGAGTTATCATTCCTCTTTATAAAGACCACATCTGGATTACTGTGCTCAGGTCTAGTCACCTGAGTTTCTTGGGGATGAGGGAATGGTGTAGATGGTCCAGAGACAAGTGACCAAGATGGTGAGTAGTCTGTGGAATGCTCCCTCTGAAGATAAATTGAGGATTTGTGGATTGCAAAAGTTCATTGATAGGTGAAAAAAAAAAAGGGGGGGGGATGATGTGGGTGGGGAATATGATAGACATTTAAGTTACTTAAAGGATTTTACAAGACTGATGTGGGGGAAATGTTTCAGCACAAGCAGTTATCCCTGGAAGGTTGTTAAGAGTGTGGTTAGAAAGGGTGTGAGAACTAAATTTTTCACTAGGAGAGTGATGAACGAATGGAATGGGTTGCCTGAGTCAGTTGTGAGCACTTTGTCTGTTAATGGTTTCAATGAGAGGTACAACAGATATTGAGATAACAGTTTGGCTGAGTTTGCCTGAGTCAGTTGTGAGCACTTTGTCTGTTAATGGTTTCAATGAGAGGTACAACAGATATTGAGATAACAGTCTCCCACAACGAGCCTTAGGATTCCATGGAGGAGCCCATGCAATAATAATAGTAATATCATATACACATCAGCAATATGATAATAATGTATCTTTCTGATTTTCAACAACTAAATGAATAAATAAGCAACAAAATATGAGTGACAGAGACAGGTAAGTTAGTGCACTTGTTAGGCATGGGAAAATGGAGAGTGAATTTAAAGTTGCCACATGACAACTAACTACTGTAACTCTTAGCAGTCTTTTTATTTCTTTCAGTGATGATGATAATAATGACACTGTTCTTCTCTACATTATAAACACAAACTAGTGATCTAAGTACACTGATTGGAAAGAAGTCCAAGAAGCTCCAATGGGCAAGATGCACTGTGTCATGTAATAAGTCATGTGTTTATAGTTTAGTATAAATTGGAGGAATATGATGCTCCAAAGTCAGTGCAACTGTGTCCGGGTGAAACGGCTGCAAAAAAGGGAACTAACAGAGTTTGAAAGAGCCATTGTGATAGGATGTCATGTTGTAGACCTCTCTGTTCAGCAAATTGTTGACTAGTTGGGCCATCCCAGGTTGACAATCAGTGATACACTACTGAGATAGAAGTGCAGGGAGTATTTCAAGTGCTACCCATAGTGGATGATCCACTACACTCACTGAACATGACCATAGGGTACTACGAAGGATAATGTGTAAAAACCACCATTTGTTGGCCGACACATTGAATGTGCAGTCTGGATATCAAAGTGGAAAACTAATCTGCACAAGAAAACATTCAGAACTAAGGTTTGCAACATGGGTTTCGATAGTAAGAGTGCGATATGCAAGCCCCATATTACCTGAACCAACATGCTATGTCATCTTCAGTGGTGCAAAGAGCATGTGCAGTGGGCCATGGATACTTGGAAAGCTGTGCTATGGAACAGCGAATCATGCACTACACTCTCTACCAAGTAGATGGATGAGTGGGGTGTGGCGGATTTCTGATGAAGGTCTCTTACCAGAGTGCATAACCTCAACTATGAAATTTGGAGGTGGTGGTGTGATGGTATGGTCCTATTTTTCCTGGTTTGGCCTCAGACATTGAACTGTGAGAGGTATCTGAACATGCTGGACAATGCAATGCTTCCTACTTTGTGGTGTTTCAATACAGAAGTGGCCATTGTCTCTTTCAGCAAGACACACACAGCCTTATGATATAGCATATAAGGCTGCTGCTGTAACTGCGTGGTTTGCGGACGTGAACATCACCATATTTGACTGGCCTCCAGAGAGCCCTATTCAATCCTATTGAACATCTGTGGGATAACCTAGAGCACTGCCCCACAACAGTCCTGGACCTCATGTGATGAGGTTCAGGAAGAATGGTTCAAAATTCCCATTGGTTGCTATCAATGGGAATTAGTTATTTCATAACTAATTTCCATAAAATAACCATAGGATTGTTGCAGTCATTGCCACAAAAGGAGGTTCTACATCTTATTAAGGGGTGTGTCATGGCTGTTTGTTCTTCACACTATGGTGTCTGTTGACTTCTTTACAAGCAGTGTACACACACATACACGAATGCAGACAAAAGCTTGTGAAAGGCAGAATTCAGAAGTGAAGTTAATAAAAAAACTGTCATTTAGGCCTATTTTAGTTGAACAACTGGAAAATAACAATGGAATTTTTGAAAGCCATGCAAAGTCCTGCCACATAAGTTGATTATGGTATCGGACTAAGATGCAAAGGATCCTTGGCAAAACTTCTTTGACCCTGTCTACATGTAATCATAGAAAATCTACTTAAATTATTACTTAAATTAAGGGGATATTAAATCCCACTAAGTTTTAAAACCGAATAAGAAACTCAAAGATTGGAATCAGAGAGTTTCTTGCCGAATATAGTAAACAATAAAGTATCGGCGACACTAGCGTTAGCCAATGCAAGTGATCCTAGTACGTAGTACAATACCGGACGATTCGTTGCAAAGGTGGGGGAAGTTCAGATCGCTATTCTTAGGTATTTTCCATAATGTAAAAACACATTTCCTAGGAAATGTATGCTGTTATTACATTATGGGGGGAGGTCACTACCCAGACCGGTTTCAGCCTTTTTTGAGGCTTCATCAGTGAGTAGCTAGACCTAATACCGAAGTGTATAGCGAAAAGAACTTATATACCCTGCGGACGAGTTTTCCAAACAGGTGCAACCATTAAGTTACTTTAGTATAAAGAGCTAATAAGCTTCATTTCGGCAATGAAAACATTACTTAAATTAAGGGGATATTAAATCCCACATAGTTTTAAAACCGAATAAGCAACTCAAAGATTGGAATCAGAGAGTTTCTTGCCGAATATAGTAAAGTATAAAGTATCGGCGACACTAGCGTTAGCCAATGCAAGTGATCCTAGTACATAGTACAATACCGGACGACTCGTTGCAAAGGTGGGGGAAGTTCAGATCGCTATTCTTAGGTATTTTCCATAATGTAAAAACACATTTCCTAGGAAATGTATGCTGTTATTACATTATGGAGGGAGGTCACTACCCAGACCGGTTTCAGCCTTTTTTGAGGCTTCATCAGTGAGTAGCTAGACCTAATACCGAAGTGTATAGCGAAAAGAACTTATATACCCTGCGAACAAGTTTTCCAAACAGGTGCAACCATTAAGTTACTTAAGTATAAAGAGCTCTTTATACTTAAGTAATTTAAGTATAAAGTTAAGTATAACTTAAGTTACTTAAGTATAAAGAGCTCTTTATACTTAAGTAACTTAATGGTTGCACCTGTTTGGAAAACTCGTTCGCAGGGTATATAAGTTCTTTTCGCTATACACTTCAGTATTAGGTCTAGCTACTCACTGATGAAGCCTCAAAAAAAGGCTGAAACCGGTCTGGGTAGTGACCTCCCTCCATAATGTAATAACAGAATACATTTCCTAGGAAATGTGTTTTTACATTATGGAAAATACCTAAGAATAGTGATCTGAACTTCCCCCACCTTTGCAACGAGTCGTCCGGTATTGTACTACGTACTAGGATCACTTGCATTGGCTAACGCTAGTGTCGCCGATACTTTATAGTTTACTATATTCGGCAAGAAACTCTCTGATTCCAATCTTTGAGTTTCTTATTCGGTTTTAAAACTATGTGGGATTTAATATCCCCTTAATTTAAGTAATGTTTTCATTGCCGAAATGAAGCTTATTAGCTCTTTATACTTAAGTATAGAAAATCTAATTAAACTTGCTTGCTTTTTATGAGACAGGATGGAAGAAGAAAAATATGAGTAATCTGAATCTAAGAAATTTCTGAAATCTGTTTATAGTAAAGTTTATAGTAAACTTTAAAGGCAAAGTATGGTTTGCACTCCTCTAACTGCTTGTCAAAAGTGTAAGGCATATCTCACTTAACACATTGGCATTAAAAGAATGGTTATGAGAAAGGGAATTCAGAAAAGGCCCTGATAGTTACTGAAAAGTTTCATCCCACCCTAGAATCACAGTGAATCTTATAGAAACCTACTTACTGAGCTTGAAGTTTGTATATTACCATCCACAAATCACTAGTTCTAAATGAATCGCTAGTTTCCAGAGTTCGTCTATAGCAAGTCTTCAGAGCACTTTTATTTACAAAATACTGTTTTTAAAAAAGAACTGAATCAACCTTCTAAACATACAAGGCATGGTCAAAAAAAAAAGACTGAACCTTGGTTATAAAGACTTTATTGCTCATTTTACAACATTTTAAGCACTGCCCCCTTCAAAGTAGTCCCCTCTACTGGCGATACTCCGTTTCCAATGTTTCTTCCATTGTTGAAATGCTTCTTCCTGGAATGCACTTTCTATGATGGCGTGCAGTTCTCTTATTGCACTTTCCTGAATCTCCTCTATGGTTTGGAAACAACATCCTTTCAAAGTAGTTTTAAGTTTGGGAAACAGGAAAAAGTCTGCTGGGACTAAGTCCAGAGAATAGGGTTGATGGGGCATAATGGATGTGAGGAGCAATGTGTGACCCAGCATGTTTTCGTGGTGCAACATCCAAGTCTGGTTTTCTCACAATTCAGGCCTCTTCCTGTGCACAGCATCCCTCAAACATGCTAAAACTTCCTGGTACAATTCTTTGTTTACCATCTCACTACGTGGTACAAATTCATAATGGACAATGCCTTTTCAATCAAAAAACACAACCAACATCACCTTGATCTTTGACCGATAAATCCATTGATACCTAAACCACTCATAGCACTGCATTCGGCTCATACAGTCCTCCCTGTATGCTTGGTTAAGCAATTGAGATGTCTCTGTAAAATTTTTACCAAGTTTGCAGCAAAATTTAACACACATACATTTGTTCTTCAAGCTCTTTCATTGTCACTAATCTGACAAACAGCTTGTGCATGTGCTCACTTCAGTGGATGTAACTCAATGACTAATGCTCATAGCAGAACAGGGCAAATGGCAGTTTGTTGTCAAAACCTGCCACTAGGTGCGCTCTCTGTGCCAGTTGGCATGCTATTTAAAAAGTTCGGTCTTTTTTTTTGAACACCCCTCATATGCTCTAACTTTCACTGGATTTCTTTTTTTCTGTTTTAAGAGCAGAACAAACAGAATTAAAAAGAGTGTCATATGTTAGAAATACTTCCAAACTACATTGGCAAAAAATTTCAGCATAATTTATTTTTCTGTATTTTAGCTTACATCAATACAAAAAATAAATGTACAAGAGTATATTGCAGCCATTTAATAACATTACTGAACTGCAAACAGCCAGTAAATTAGTAATAAGAAAGTTATGAACATAATTCAATAGTTCTCTTAAAATACTATATCCCTGCTGAGAAACCGTTCATCCTTCACTCACCCATAATTTACTTGAGAAAATTCATTCAATTATTCACTACTAACTGTATATTTTGAAAATTTCAGAAAAATCCTGCATTGATTCCATCATCAAAATTTCTTCACAACGATAAACTACAGTCTAAGTTGAGAAGCATGGTAGCTGAATTAGTGTAAATAAATACCATATCCTCAGAAAGTGTGGAGGGATAGAGAGAGTTAAAGAACAGTTCTGCACCACTTAAAAAAAAAAAAAAGAGATATAGGTGCTATCTCATTCAATACTGGTGAGAAAAAGGTTGATTTTTGGGATGGTAAGAATAGCCATAGTGATTAAAATAGTCCTTACTCCAAATAAATGAATACTCCCAAGATGTCTTGAATACATTTACACCAATTTCATGGTTTGTGTGGATCAATGGACAATAAGGAAAGAAAATATACACATCGTGGAATATCCAATAACAGTTAGAGACCTTGTAAATTTTGTAGTAATGAAGATGAAAATAATCTAAACGCACAAAATATAGTAAGGACATGAGCTTTGATCATACTTGTACATACTTGTCACTTGATACATGGGTATCTAGTGATTAAAATTAAAAAAAAAAGAAACTATTTTTAAACAGTTACTATATGTGCAATGTGTAATGTAAGTGCTTATAAATTAATCTGAGATGTATTTGAAAAAGCTGCATAACTATTCTATTTCAATTTTCATAATACACTGGCTTTTTTCTCAGTCTGCTAAAATTTCTTGTTAAATTCTGCTATATATATATAATTTACAAAATTTTTATAATTTCGTCTTTCTAATCTTGATAATTTACACAACCGTAACAAATCCTTTTCTAACTCCTTAATGCTTCAAGACGATCCTGCATCTCTGTGACGTCATCATCTAAGTCATGTGCCATAGCTGTAGCACCTTCAGGCTGTTGCTCTTTCACAGGTGGAAGGGAATCAGGAGCTGCAGGAGCCTTGCCTAGTTGTCCTAAAAATATGAGGCAACAGGTAAATAATAATAGCTACCTCTAACGTAAACATGAAAATAAATAAATTAGTACATATATTTCTGACTAAGGGAAATTAATTAATTTTAAATGCAAACTACTTTTTAAACATCAAAGTATTCAATTTCATTATCTGCAGTTCCTTAACAAAGTTGAATGAAGTGAATATAATTTGCATACATATGATTCTCATATGATGAAGATATTTTGTGACTATTTCAATAAATAGTCATTGGTACTATAATTGATGAATTTCCAAAAATGGAATGTAGGCAAAGTGCTACCTAGTTTGAATTTCGTAAAATGCAAAGACATAAAGTGTGCAATAAGCATTGGATATCTTTTATTATACAGAATTTCAGATACTTAAAAATATAAAATCCCAAGAAAGTGTTTACTTTCTAAAGCAGGAAAAATTTTCTTATATGCAATTTCTGACAGAATGCTTAATTATGTATTAAAATATCAACATTAAGATAAAGCTTATTAACTCTGAAAATTCTTTATTTTGGATAACTTTTTTTCTTGACACACACACGAGAAGTAATATGTTTGTCATACATGTTGTCAATGTACAGGAAATCTGAGTGTGAACATACATGTGGAAAAGCAATGTAAAGGCTTAAATATAGCAGCAAAAATGTTTTACAGTAGTTAAATCCCTGATGAAATGGAATAGTTTTCATCATACTAATTTATAAAAAGGAAGAAAAGAGTCAAGACATTCTTCTGTAATTTATTCATTACTCAAGCAAGGATTTATGCAGTCGTCTAAGAAGAAAGTAGGAAAAATTGGTGAAGAGCAAGTAGGGTTTAAATAAATGAGGGTTGTCAGAAAGTCATAATTAAGAAATCCAGGATTATAACAAGGATCCACCAGAGGAATACGGTTAAGTCTGAGATGGAAGAGATCAAAATATTAACAAACTATCTTCTACAGAAAACTTAAATGTGAAGCAATTAGTTTCTAAAGCAGCCGTGGCAGCTCAAAGCAATTTACTCCTACTTTATAAAACTCTAAATGGCAAAAGATAGTTATTTTATTACTTGTATTCCCATAGGAATAACTTGAACATAAGGATCAACCCAAAAGAAAGACTATTAACAAAAGTAATCATGTCCATGTCATCATTTATAGCTTATTAACAACAGTGCTGTTAATTAATGACATATTTGAATACCCAAACCAATTTAACATTCAGTGTTCAACTCACTCAACTATTTTTGGTATGCCTGAAGCTCCAATATCTTTCATCCTTACTCACTGAGGTACCTTCTTTTATGGAAACATGCTATGTAATGTGAACGAGAACATCTCATGAGTAAGTTTAATCATTTATAGCTATAGGTAAATTCACAATACAACATGAAGAAAATAAATCCATATTAACAGAAAATATTCACTAGATGATCAAATGATGAAGCTCACACCAAAGTTTATTGAACCTATAAACACTGGGGATTATTTACACTTTTTTGTACTCCATGTAGTATGCAAGGCTCGTGTAATTTATTTTGATTGGTAAAGATTCCAATGTAAACAAGCCAACTTTGCCATGGAAATATCCTCAGACAATTTTTCTAAGGTTGGGTCAAACAATGACCCAGCCTTAGAAAAAGCCATAAACTTTGATTTTCAATTGAGATAGCGAAATGAAACTGCACTTGCACTCCACTCAGATAACTGTTTGATAACATTCAAAGGATATTTGTATTTTCAAATAATGGAAGAATAACATACAGGTGTCAATTTTCCACAACTTATAATAACATCATTTTTATGCAACTCGTACTCTAAACAGTTCTAAATCACTAGTACTGAATGGGCTAAAGGATTAGATAATCCAGACAATAAACATTTCAAAATACAGTCACCAGATCATAAATAACTTCTAACCATAACTAAAAGCTAAGGATTCATCAAAATATTATTACCAGAATTCTTCCACTCATGTCTCGATTTTTAGACAAATATTATCATCATCTTATCTTGTATTAGGCTCCTATTACAGTCTCATTCCATCTTTTATATTGTCTTCCAACTGATCTCTTTCTCACGGGTTTGTTTGGCAATTCTACTATTGTAGATTCTTCCAATGTACTGTTTCCAATGAACAACCTATAATATTCTATTATTGGTTGTTCATTCATTTCTTCTGATTTCTTTATTTCTTTTATGATCTAACAAGGTGTATCCTGCAGTTCTCCTTAAATCTCATTTCTGCTGCAGTTATTCTTCTCTCATCTCCTTTTCTGATCGTCTATGTCTCACTTCCATAAATCAGCACTGGTCTTGCTAGTGTTTTATAATCTCTAATCCAAGTATGTTTTTGTACTTTCAAGGGTTTAAAAATTTAACTTATAATATTTAAAGCTCTACTGAAATTTGTAACTTTCATTTCAATATCTTTTTTTTTTCTCTGTAGGTTAGTGATATCCAAGGTATTTGAAAGAGGTGAATTGTTCAATAATTACATTGTCTAAACAGATTTTACTTCTTACTGGTTCTCTTCCCTTAAAGGAAAGTACCTTTGTCATCTCTTTTGAAATTTCATATTAAATTTTTTTACAATTAGCTTAAGATGATGGATAGAGTATTGCAGATCAGTTTCAGAGGTTGAAAGTATAGCCTGATCATCTGCAAACAGTACTGTTTCTATATTCATGCACTTGTTAATTGGGATATAACCATGTATTATGAGTCTCCGATGTCTTAATATAGAATTCATATAGATTATGAAGAGAATGGGTGATAGGCCATTGCCTTACTCTCTTGTTTATAGGTTCCCAGTCAGAGATTCTTCCATGAACTTTTACTGCAATCATGTTGTCTGTATATGTATCACGGATCACTTTAATTAGGTGATGAGGAATATCTCAAAAAGTTTATTGCGGTTAACTCTGTCAAATGCCTTAGAATAATCAATAAAAGCAATATGGGTTTCCACATTGTATTCTTTATGTTTTTCCAATAAAATTTTTAAGGTCAAGTATCCAAGAGTAGCATCTCCTGAATACATTATGCTCTTCTCCTATCTTTTCTTCATAGAATTGGGACAGTATATTTTTCAGAATTTTACTATAGATATCATATCCAGAGTTTAGGAGACTAATTCCTCTATAATTTTCACAGTTATTAATATCACCCTTCTTGTGTATAGGAATATTGCGTTTTGCCAGTCTTTTGGTGGCGATTCGCCATTCCATATTTTATTTATTAGTTTAAAGAAACAAATTTTGAGGTTTGGACCTGCATATTTCATTAATTCAGTATTTAATCCATCTTCACCTAGTGATTTATGATTTTTACAACTTTTTAGAGCAGTTTCTAACTTGTCTATTGATATAGGATCCAATTCAATCCAATAGGATCTCATTATCGAAGTTTATTTTCAAAATCTTTATTATGAGTCCAAAGGTTTTTATAATAATTTAGCCAGATGTTCTAATCGATGGGTGAAAGACGTTTTTCTCTTAGATCTCTATTTAAATTATTTAATTTTTTAAAAGTTTTGAACATATTCTAATATCTGTTTCAAGTTCAGAGAAAGAGTTGTCCTAGGACTCTGTGTTTTTTTTCTTACAGCTTGTTTAGCGATTGCTCTTATTCTCTTGTATTCCATATAGTCATCTTGAGATTTTATTGCTAAGTATTCTTTAAAAGCATTCCTTCTTTGGGATGGTGTGAACACAAAACTTTATGGAGAAGGAGAAATTTTTGGGTGCATCTTCTTTGGAACCCATGGGGAAAGTCTTCCTCCATGAGCTCTGAAGATGACGTACTGTTGAAACGGCTCACACTTCCTGGTCTTATCCCATAACATCCTTCTCCTTCTCCAAAAATTTTCATGTTCACCCCCATCCCAAAGTATTCTCTACCCACCCTTTATAATTTAAAAAATATAAAAAAAAACGGGTTTTTCAAAAAAGATTCACATACCTCTTTTCTCAATAATAATTCTCCCACATCTCTCACACCCCACTTTTCTGACCCCCCTTCCATTCAGTCATACTTCCTTCCTTCAACAATGAATATATATCGACATATGCGGGATGCCACTGAAAAAGAAGACAGCCAGCAACATCCCACAAAGGTATGTCCAGTTTTTTCTTCCTATTCCCCCCCCCCCAATATATTCTTCATATATCTGTCCATATAAAACATAAGCAATGACCTAAAATCTGAGTAAAAAGCCAATGACATTATAAAAAAGGGGTACTCCTAAACAAAAATAGGCTAAATTGCCATAAAAATAATATATATAGTTTTAACAGTGGCACATGGCAGGTATTCCAGTGGGTGTGCTGTGGTAAGGCAACATTATTAAAAATCATTAAATTTGTATGAAAAAACTTACTTCACTGAGGAAAAAACACCCATTCTTTTTATAAATTAGTTCAATCCTTCATTTCTAAGACGTAAAGTCCGAGAGGTGGGTGTTGCTTATTGTCTAATAATTTTTAACTTGATTTCATACTCTCGGTTTGAAAATGGTGCACACAAAATATCTTCCATACTGTTTCGAGTTGTTGAGAAAGATAAAAATAAATACCAGTTTAAAAAAAATACACAGTTATCTAACATGAAACCACAAAGAATAACTAACTACACTTTGCTCCTTGGCTGCAAATAATCTGAGTAGAACTATGCTACCTGTCCTGTTGAGAGCTGCATACTTTGAATTGCTATGCAAATGAGCCAAAATGTGTCACATAATCATTGTTTGCCTTTAGAAAATGTGCACTACTGTGTTATCATACTCTTAATATGTTTTTACTGACGAATTCCTCAGTTTATTAGTTGAGCAAACTAACACATGAAAATTGCAAAGGAAGATCATTTCCATAGTAATTTCTTTGTGATTTTTGCTCCATAGAACATCAGAACACAGATATTTAATATAGTATATCATTCTGCTGTTCAGTCATGAGTTAAAATAAGTTCTAATTGTTACTTCTCATCTTACATTTTCTTTCATTTAGCAAAACATTAACAGGTGATACAAAATCAAACCTATATTGGATCACGTCAATAATATTATGTATTTTAATTATGTGCCCAACCAATGATTGTGAATTGACAAATCAATGGTTTTCCAGTGTGGCAGGTCATTAATTTCACTAATATGTAAATATAAAACATAAAAGATGGGGTATTTAAGGGGTCAAGGCTGGATAACTGGACCTCCACATGGTCTTTTGGGGAATGTGGAGAAATGACTAGGGCTTCTGACCAGATGTCCAATTCTCACCTTCACCCTGTTGAGTGTCTACTTGGATACAGACTGAATGAGGATGGGCTGGCAATTTGGGATTTAGCCAAACAAATTGCATTGTTATTGGCTTAAAGCATAACTCAAAATGATGAAATTTCATGCTGGCTGGAGTGTCGTCCGATTAAACAAGGCCGCCGTTGTTTTTGTCAGAGAACCAGGGCGAATACCAGAAAGTCAGTTACTGGAACAAACCCCTGGCTCAACATCAACAGAGATCATGCTTGGCACCATCAACATAAGAAGCATCAATGGAAAAGAGATGCAGCAGAAGAATTGGATAAATACCAGATCGACATAATAGGTGTTACTGAAACAAAGACAACAAAAACAGGTGAGATCTTTCTAAGCAACAAATATAAGATGTTATATTCAGGAAATAATAATCAAGGAAAAGGAGTAGATATAATATTAAACACTAAACACAACAAGATTATTAGGATAATCTTGTTGAATGGCAAGCAATATCAAGTAGAGGGATATGGGCTAATATCAGAATGGGGAAACTGGACAATGAGACTTATTTGTGCTTATGGTCCCACAGAAGGTTCTACTAACGAAGAAGTAGAGGAATTTTTCAAGGCATTAGAGAAGGCAGCTGAAACAACAAAAAAGGAAAAGTTGGTCTTTGTTGGAGAACTAAACAGCAAAGTAGGAAATGATTACCAGACATAAGAATATTTTGAGAAAATTTGGAGAAAAGAGCAAAGCTAATAATAAAGATAAGCACCTGCTAGATTTCTGCTCAGGATATGACTAGTTATTACTAACACCACATTTCAACATAAAAATGTGCACAAAATCACATGGAGGGAAGATGCAAGGAATAAGAAAGCATCATTGACTATGCTATTGTTGACAGTGATGTCTTCCCACTGGTTCAGGGCACAAGAGTATACAGAGGATTTGAAATAGGAAGTGATCACCATTTAGTGTTGAGCAAGCTAAAATTGAACTTGATCTTACCTCACTTGGACTACTGTGTGTAGGTCTGGTCTTCTGGTATAATGGAAAGAGTGCAAAGCAGAGTGTTAAATATAACATAATGATTGTGGAATGCAGATAACAGTTTGAAAATCTGTGACTGCAGTCCCTAACAAACAGGAGAAAGGGGTGATATGATTGACCTACAAACTTCTGAAAGATGCAGGAGGATATCAGTAGATGGAATTTTTCATTTTATGGAGGATGGGGACATGACAAGAAGAGATCCTGGAAGTCAAGAATGAATGCCATCAAGAAGGGGATGAGAGCTGGATTTTACTCTCATGGAGTGGTGCATGATTGGAATGGACTGCCACTAGAGGTGGTGAGTACAGGTAGCGCTCAAAGGCTTTAATATGTTGCCTCCTTCAATGGATCTCTGATTCCCTGGTTTCTCTTAATAATAATAATAAAATATAAGTATAAACATTACTTATAATTTAAACCTGTGTCTTCCTCCAGTAATTTAATGGATTTTTTTTTTTTCTAACACCCATGAAAGTTAGTTACAAGATCTAATTAGATAATGTGGGTTAAGATTTTTTTTGTTGGATCTCTGTTCAGGACATGGACTGGTTATTACTAACACCATGTTCCAACATAAAAATGTGCACAAATTCACATGGAGAGAAGAGGCTAGGAAGAGGAAAAGTCTCATTGACTATGTTATTGTTGCTAGTGTTGTTTTCTCCCTGGTGCAGGATACCAGAGTGTACAGAGGATTTGAAATTGGAAGTGATCACTATTTAGTCTTGAGCAGGATAAAATTGAATTTCATATTGGAAAGAATAACATGTAAGAAAGTTTTAAAGCGAATAAAAGTTGAGCAGCTCTCAGATGTGAACTGTAGACTAAAATACACAAAGATTATTGAAGAAAAAAATGAAAGAGTTTGAGAACAGGAATCAAACCTTGGAGATTCAGTGGCAAACTCTGAAGAAAACATTGACTGATTATGCCAGAGAGGCATGTGGTGAGGTTGTCTGCAAGGATAAAAAAATCAGAACTCCCTGGTGGACACAGGAAGTTAAAGAGGCAGTGAAGGAAAAGAAGAAAGCATATCAAAAGTTCCTGTCAAATAAGTCAGCTTGTGCTCTTAGAGAATATAGAGACAAATGCAAGAATGCTAAACACTGTGTAAAACTAGCTAAACAAAAGTCATGGGAGGACTTTGGCAAGAATATAGAAAATAAATATCAAGAAGGTGGCAAAATATTCTGGAGGTTGTTGAAGAAGCTTAGGAATGGAGGAAAGAGTGCTGTAAAAGGAGTTAGAGATGATAAAGGTGACATGAAAACTGGAGAAAAAAGATATCCTAAATGAAACAAGCAGTGATGACAGCACAGTGGTAAAAAACACTGACCAGGCATGCAGTCAGGAATACATATCCATACTTGAAGTAGAAAAAGCTATCAAAGGCAGCAGGAGTAGATGATATTCGACCAGAAATGCTGAAGCATGGTGGTATAAGAGTCTTACAGTGGCTGCACTGCATAGTTCAGAAAGCCTGGACAGAGGGACGAATTCCCGATGATTGGAGTAGAGCTCTCATAGTACCCATATATAAAAAGGGAAATAAAACTGAATGTGAGAATTACAGAGGTATTTCCCTACTGAGTGTTCCTGGCAAGATCTATGCAAGTATACTTGAGAAACGGTTGAGAAGAATTGTGGAAGAACAAGCAGGATTCAGGCCAAATAGAGGCTGTCAGGATCAGATCTTCACTTTACGACAAATAGTCGAGAAAGCATGGGAATATAACAAAGATATGTATTTAAGTTTTGTAGATCTGGAAAAGGCATACGACAAGGTGCCAAGAGAGAAGCTATTCAATACACTGCAGTTATATGGTGTCAATGGGGCATTATATCAAGCAATACTTGGTCTTTGAGTTGTAAGCCAGCAGTTAGAATTGAAGGAAGTACAGGAAGATGGTTTAATGTTAAATTTGGTGTGAGACAAGGATGTACATTATCCCCTCTGTTATTCATTATCTATATGGATCACATTATGAAGGAATGTGGTATTAAACCTGATATCAAAATTGGAGATGTTAATGTCAGCTCTTTGCTTTATGCAGATGATGTTATACTTCTAAATAAATCCGCTACAAGTCTGCAAGATTCTCTGACTAAATTGAATAGCTGTTGTAATAGATATGGTATGAAGGTCAGCAATAAAAAGACAAAGACAATGAAAATAGGCAGAATCATTGAAAATGTCAACTGTGTTGTGAATGGAGAACCTGTGGAACAAGTAAAACATTTCAGCTATTTAGGCACGATTTTTACTAAAGATGGTAAATTAAATATAGAAATAGACAACAGAATCAGCAAAGCTGGTATGGTGGGAAGTCCATTGAATAAATTCATATGGAATAAGAGAGAAATTAGTTGGAACACTAAATTAGCTGTTTTAACTTATGGATCTGAGACCTGGGTCAGAAGTAAAACACTTGATCAAAGACTAGAGACCACAGATATGAGAGTCCTGAGAAAGATTAGAGGCATGAACAGATGGCATCAATGGCAATATCATATTAAAAACGAGAATATTAAGAAAGAACTTGACATTGTCAGCATTCAGGAATGCATAAGCAGAGTTAATCTCAGGTGGTATGGTCACTTAAACAGAATGGGCGAGGAAAGATTAGCAAAACAATTGTTCTCTGCCAGGTTGGTAGAAAAACGACCCAGAAGAAGTCCAAGATATAGGTGGATTGATACGGTACAAAGTGCCTTAGATGATAGAAATATAAGATCTAATAATGTTGGAGTCTTGACAAGTAACAGACTGATTTGGAGGAAAATTGTAGATAGGAAGTTAGTAATGATATGTAGTACTGTCATATCCTGTACACCCCTTGAGGGTACATGGCTGGAATTTGATGATGATGAGATTTTTTTTTTATATTATTCTTTAAACATTATTTTTTTACATAATCCAGAAACTCCACTTTAAGAGACCAAACATGGACTAGTTCAGAAAGCCTGGACAGAGGGACGAATTCCCAATGATTGGAGTAGAGCTCTCATAGTACCCATATATAAAAAGGGAAATAAAACTGAATGTGAGAATTACAGAGGTATTTCCCTACTGAGTATTCCTGGCAAGATCTATGCAAGTATACTTGAGAAACGGTTGAGAAGAATTGTGGAAGAAAAGCTTGGTGAAGAACAAGCTGGATTCAGGCCAAATAGAGGCTGTCAGGATCAGATCTTCACTTTACGACAAATAGTCGAGAAAGCATGGGAATATAACAAAGATCTGTATTTAAGTTTTGTCGATTTGGAAAAGGCATATGACAAGGTGCCAAGAGAGAAGCTATTCAATACGCTGCAGTTGTATGGTGTCAATGGGGCATTATATCAAGCAATACTTAGTCTTTATTTGAGTTGTAAGTCAGCAGTTAGAATTGAAGGAAGTACAGGAAGATGGTTTAATGTTAAATCTGGTGTGAGACAAGGATGTACATTATCCCCTCTGTTATTCATTATCTATATGGATCACATTATGAAGGAATGTGGTATTAAACCTGATATCAAAATTGGAGATGTTAATGTCAGCTCTTTGCTTTATGCGGATGATGTTATACTTCTAAATAAATCCGCTACAAGACTGCAAGATTCTCTGACTAAATTGAATAGCTGTTGTAATAGATATGGTATGAAGGTCAGCAATAAAAAGACAAAGACAACAAAAATAGGCAGAATCATTGAAAATGTCAACTGTGTTGTGAATGGAGAACCTGTGGAACAAGTAAAACATTTTAGCTACTTAGGGACAATTTTTACTGAAGATGGTAAATTAAATATGGAAATAGACAACAGAATCAGCAAAGCTGGTATGGTGGGAAGTCAATTGAATAAATTCATATGGAATAAGAAAGAAATTAGTTGGAACACTAAATTAGCTGTATACAAGACAGTGTTCAAACCAGTTTTAACTTATGGATCTGAGACCTGGGTCAGAAGTAAAACACTTGACCAAAGACTAGAGACCGCAGATATGAGAGTCCTGAGAAAGATTAGAGGCGTGAACAGATGGCATCAATGGCAATATCATATTAAAAATGAGGATATTAGGAAAGAACTTGACATTGCCAGCATCCAGGAATGCGTTAGCAGAGCTAATCTCAGGTGGTATGGTCACTTAAATAGAATGGGAGAGGAAAGATTAGCAAAACAAGTGTTCTCTGCCAGGTTGGCAGGAAAACGACCCAGAGGAAGACCAAGATATAGGTGGATTGATACGGTACAAAGTGCCTTAGACGATAGAAATATAAGATCTGATAATTTTGGAGTCTTGACAAGTAACAGACTGATTTGGAGGAAAATTGTAGATAGGAAGTTAGTAATGATGTAATTTTTTCATGTAGTACTGTCATATCCTGTACACTCCTTGAGGGTACATGGCAGGAATTTGATGATGATGATGATGATGAACATGGACTGTTTTCAAGCTATTTCAAGTCTTCAATAAACAAGGTGGATGGTTTCACCCAGGTCAATGCAAATAATCTCTCACCTTAAGACAATCACAAATGTTCATATCCATGGCAGGGTTTGAACCCATACCCTTAATATCATCCCAAAATTAAAGTGGATCTATCACAGTCAACTAGTGTGGACCGAAGAAATAGTTTATAACACATCATTTGTGATATTGAATTTACTATAACAAACACAGCACTGATGATAGGATGTAATGGGTGACTATGTTATACTAAGTGTAGAGTAAACATTATAATGCTCACTTTGAATATTTTTTATTATCCACAAACTCCTGCATATTTGTAAACATAATGCATATGCATGTTACAACTGATAGATCCATAATGAAATGCAGTTTCAAGTGGGAAATAAGGCAGCAGAAAACATGGTGAGAGGGATATGAAGTCTAGCTCATCTTAGTTACCCTCCCCCCCCCTCTCTCTCTCTCTCTCTCTCTCTCTCTGAGCTGAGGTGAGAATGTGGCTTCCCAAGCAGATTTTATTTCAGTTAACTATTAGCTATCAATAATTTTTGCATTCACAGCTCATTAATTAATTAATACAAATAAGTGAACTGTTATTAATCATATAACAATTTACTTATTTAAATAAGCAAATTATTAATTGATCACTTTAAAAAGATGTAATTTACACACTTATAAGTATTGCTGTCACTTATAACTGGTATACAATTTTAGACACTGCACATAAAAAGCACCAAGAGATTAAATTATGCTATTTTTTTGCTCAATTATTTTTTTTATTTATTTGCTTTAAGTCAATTTTGAAATAAACTTTCAAAGAGATTTTAGATATATCAGTTACTTATTTGATAGCCTCTAGATGTTTTGATAAGTATCCTATATCTCATTGAATGTTGTCACCCACCACCTGTTAACAATAATGCTTCTTAATGGTCAACATATCACATGCAAAGGCATTTACTGAAAGGAAACTAAATGAAAGCAGAAACATAATGCCCAGGATGCTGTTATTTCATGTAATATCAAAAGACCTGGACCTCAAAATTAATCAGATGAATTCATCTTACCTGCAGTTAATTCCCAAAGAACCTTGTCGACTTCCTCTTGAGCTTGCTCTTCCAATTCTTCCTGATCATCAAGTCCTTCAAATGTATCTTCCATCATTTCTTCAATAATACCTGCCTAGAAATAATAATAATAAACTTTTAAAAACTGATATATTGCAATATGTTTAACAAACCTCAATTTACTGATGGTCTACAAAATAAAAATAAGTATTTTGGATCCAAATTTAACTCAATTTTACTCTGGGTAAAAGTTGATGAATTCATAATAATTTGAATCACATAGTATTTGATGATGTCACTGTGATAGAAAAATAATCAGTGTGATTTAAAGCAACATATACAGGGTGTTCGGGATAAATTTGACATATTTATAATTAATTATATTTTTCCGTAAGTTACATGTATTAACACACACTTCTCTTCATTTAAAAGTTTGGACCCTTCTTCATTCATATACAAGATGTCAGAAAGGATGGATAGCTGGAACCCACCTGAATCATGGAAGAGAATAACTTGTATCATGATGATTCATGCCCGCCATCAAAATAAGGATATTACGACTGCTGCCCAATGCTCCCTGAATACAGTAAAAACAATTAGGCATGAACTAGAGACTTGCAATGGTGACTACGAGGATGTAGCAAGAAGAAAGATCCCTAGCAGACGATCTGATTGCGTTCGTACAGCAGAATTCCTCGCAAATCTGCAGGAACAGGTGTTGAAGAACCCTGGCATTGGAATTCGGGCTTTGTTCGTGGAGTTGCTAACTGTAGTCAAGCCCTGGATAACAAGGGTAGCCAATGGTAGGCCGTATGTATGGCAGCAGGATTCGGCCCCTTGCCACACCTCTGGGAAAAGTCAAAAATGGTTGTCTGAAAATTTCTACGACTTCACCAGTCCAAATGTTTGGCCTCCAAACTCCCTAGACCTTAACCCCATGGATTATTTTGTATGGGGCGCAGTTGAAAAAGACACCAATCGCACTTCCAGTAATACAAAAGCCCAGTTAATGGATAAAATTAAAACAGTTTTTGCGGCCCTTCCCAGGGAGACTGTAGCATCAGCTTGTTCGAGGTTCCGAAGCAGAATTGAAGCTGTGATCGATGCTAATGGTGGTTATTTTGAGTAAATCTTGTTGATAGTATTGTAATTAACTCTGCCTGTAATGTTTTTTTGTCAATTCATTAAATTTAATAGATACAAAGAAGATTTTCTTTTTCCTTACGAAACTGTCAAATTTATCCCGAACACCCTGTATATTCCTACAACAATCAACTGCTTGTTCAAGTACTGTATGACAGAATAATGTTGCAACCAACACTGAATACTCATAAAAAATTTGCATTAGAATTCACAGTAAAATGCGCTTGCATTCTAATAACATTACCAAAAATACATCCATTCTTAGAAATGAATTCGCTTGGTTGACTCCACTTCATGGATTCACAATTGATGTACCCATCATAGCGTTGCAAGCTCATTTAGAGTGGGTATGCTGTTGTGTGGCTTATGTCACCTGTGCTACAAAATTCACATCAATTTAACAGTATGATTGCATTTTTATCGATGTACGAAAGTTTTAAGTTGCATAGTGCATCAGTGCTCATCATTGGTCCAATGCAATTAATTGTGGGATAACTTTGAATACTTTAATTTTGCAATTAATATAATTATATAATCAAAGTGGATATTAGATCCAGCATTATTTCAAAGCTGAATATAGAACTATGAAAGTTTCTTAGGATAAGTTGACCAGAGAGCTTATGGGAATACAATCCCTGGCATTCACGGGATACCTTAGTGTGGATTACTTAGAAGACATGCGCTGTCCAAGCGTCTATATATTCGCCTTTTATTAGTCCATTTTGATAAGGTTTCACTGACCACACTAAGATAACTCATGAATGCCAAAGAGTGTATTCCTGTAAGCTCTCTGGTCAACTTATCTTACGAAACTTTCATAGTTTCTACATTTGGCTTTGAAATATGCTAAATCTTATATCCACTTTAGTTATATAATTTTGCATCGCCAAACTGAAGTCTTTTGGCTTTTTATTTTAGTAATTAATTTTAGTAATAGTAATTAATATAATTTTAAAAATGGAAAGCATTAAGGTCAAACGAACAATTGCCATGCTTCACGAGCGGCATTTATGTGAGAAGCACAAAGGGATTAAGCTTAATGGTGAGATTAGATTATCACTGGCCAATACTAGAGTGAGACACGGATAATTTGAATTTTGAGACAATTTTTAAATACAGCCATATCATACACACAGAAATTGGAAAAAGTAATCACTTGGGAAGTTATTATTTTTCTGCAATGAACAAAAGAAAGGCTGAAATAAGTCATCTGACTTATCTATACACAAGTTCCAACCTTCTTCGACTATAATCATACAATTTGTGAAAGCTCTGGCAGAAAATGGGACATTAAATAGATCTTCCATGTGTTTCCCATTATAAATATGGGTTATAAATTACACTGGCCAACAAAAAAAATTTTTTTTCCTGCTGATTATGATACGACACTTGTTTTTTACTAATTTGGGTGCGCTGATTTCAAATATCAAACTATATATATCAAACCCATTTTTCTCTATCACGTCAGGTTTTTCCTCTATGGCATTTTCTTTTTGCTAATTTGTAAGTTTTTGATAGTTTTAAGGAGGCAGTACTATTTAGAGGATCAAAAAAATCGATTTTTTAATATTATTTTCTGAAAGTATGTACTTTTAAAAATCTGTTCCTAACTTTTATCAAGAAATTCGAAAAATTCCCGAAGATATAGCCTATTATTCAAAGTGGTGCGCAGCTCAGAATCGGAGCGCTCAGTGCTCTCGCTTGTTAGTAAACGAATAAATGCATAAGAACCTGCAACAGCACGTACTGGTGCTTTGAATGCGAGAGAGGCCAATAACCGACCTAATACATTTAGGTGATGACAACTGCCTAAAACAAATGAATGCTATATGCGTCATAGCGGACAAAGAACGATCGAAATCAGTCATTCGTTAATCGATTGTGAAAGTATGATGAGCGCTTATAACGTTTCAATAAAGTCTGGTTTTTTTTGTCTTGTTAATTGCATGTTAGTCGGCAGTGAAGAAAATACATCATGTCTACTACTCGAAATTGTGTCAATAGTGTAGATTCCTTCTGCTACATTTGTGGCAGCTCTACTGTTCCCAGTCAAAGGACAAATATCACTGATTTCATTAAGAAAGTGTACTTTGCATACTTCGACGTAAAAATTGCAGATCAGGACAAGTCATGGGCTCCAAATAAAGTGTGTAAGTCATGTATAGAAAATTTACGACAGTGGAGCAAGGGAAAACGCCAAAAATTAGCTTTTGGCATTCCAATGATTTGGCGTGAACTGAAAAATCACGTAGACGATTGCTATTTTTGTTTAGTTCAGACTTCTGGTTATAATAAGAAGAATAATTCATTCAAAGCGCCAGTACGTGCTGTTGCAGGTTCTTACGCATTTATTCGTTTACTAACAAGCAAGAGCGGTGAGCGCTCCGATTCTGATCTGCGCACCGCTTTGAATAATAGGCTATATCTTCGGGAATTTTTTGAATTTCTTGATAAAAAGTTAGGAACAGATTTTTAAAAGTACATACTTTCAGAAAATAATATTAAAAAATCAATTTTTTTGATCCTCTAAATAGTATTGCCTCCTTAAAACTATCAAAAACTTACAAATTAGCAAAAAGAAAATGCCACAGAGGAAAAACCTGATGTGATAGATAAAAATGGGTTTGATATTTGAAATCAGTGCACCCAAATTAGTAAAAAACAAGTCTCATATAAAAGTCAGCAAAAATTGTGTTGGACTGTGTTATTTATAGAAAATTATATATTAAAAACTTGTCTATATTGGTGTCTTAAACATGTCAGTTCACACTTTACACATGCAAAACAGATGAAACTCAGAAAACAAACACAGCAACTCATGACAAATGACAACATTCAACTGAATTGTTGGAAGATTTCTTCCACTTGGTTAGACTATAAATTATATATTTAGTTTAATCCTTTATCCAAGTGTAAGCAAACAAAGTTTATGCCTGAAGTATCTTCAGGAGTAGGGCAACTCGTGGCAAAGGTGGACTAAGTTCTCATCATTTTCCTTAGTATCCCGTAACGCAAAGCACATCTCCTTGCAGACATGTATAATGCTATGCATTATGGGAAGGGTCACTACTCAGACCGGTTTTGACCTTTATTGAGGCTTCTTCAGTAAATCTAATCAATTGGAAAAAATCTTCCAACATCTTTCTCTAATCCAGAGTAATTTAATAATAAGGTGTGACACCTTTTTGCAACTGGTATATGGAAATATGAGTTCTGTATTACTTCAACCTTGGTATCACCTCTTGGTCTGGCTCCCACTGAAGAGACCTCAATAAAGGTCGAAACCGGTCTGCGTAGTGACCCTTCCCATAATGCATAGCATTATAAATGTTTGCAAGGAGATGTGCTTTGCAATATGGGATACAAAGGAAAGTGATTAGAACTTAGTCCACCTTTGCCACGAGTTGCCCTAGTCCCGAAGATACTTCAGGTGCAAACTTTGTTTGCTTACACTTGGATAAAGAATTAAACTAAATATATAATTCAATTGAATTGTTGACACAACCAATCACATCCACTGATTTCTGGGTGCTATTGTCTCAGTGCACACCCTGCCATGCCTCCTTGGTGGTTTATAACCACTGGAATGCTAAGAATTAGACCCACTGCACCATCTGTATGTCTGTTCAAAGGTGTCTGTATTTGTGACCATACACCCTGGCTATTAACGTGAATGTGATGCAATGTTTACGCGTTGAAAAGTGTCCTCTTCATGAAGCGTTATATATATTGTGTTTAATTTTAGGAATCAGGCAAAGCCAGAAAACAATTAGGAGAGCCTTTAACAGGAATAAATGCAAAAATATAATATCAGTGATATTGTTATTCTGTGGGTGTGCACCGCACACACAGTAGACCCTGAATGCACGGCACTGGTACCCATATAATATGATACACATAGTACACAATCCTATTCCACTCCCATTATTCAAAACATTTATGAAAAAGACAGGTGCACATGCACCAGTTAGTAGAATAACACAAAGTAACTTGTGTTTTCTGTTTGCTTATTAGCAAAGCCAAACAGTGTAACGTTGGTTATAAATACATTTATATTTTCTTAAAATAATTAATCTTTCATATGGATATTCTTGGACTTAGGCAGAAATAATAACCTTATAAAATGTTTATGTCAGAGCAAGAGTATTGGGAGATAATTGTTGGAACTATTTACCATGTGACAAGTATCCCAATTTAAGCAAATCTAACAGAAAATTTGTATGCCTGCTTTGGTTCAATGTATTTGTGCAAAGCAGCATTTTTGCAATTTAGTATAATTAAGGCAAAGCATCAAATCACTTTGAAAGACAAACACTTAAACTTGTGTTTATGAAATACTCTGAGTAATTACATACCAAATTACAAAAAGACCGTGGACTCACTGCAGTGTTGAACAACTAAAGTAAATTTTGAGACTCCAGAAATTCAAAATAATAATTTTTGTGTTCCTTTTTATTATTAACATTACTACCATAAAAACATTGTTGTCACCTAAGTTAGTAAAGTCAGACCTACTCTAGACATCCAAATATCGTGAAAAAAAAAGTGTTTATTTAAAGGGTTATTTGGCTTCTTGAATTTTTTAGCAGTCCATCGTTTTGATTCTTCTTCTTCAGGATGATGTGTAGATTACCAATTAAAAATTTTAAGTAAAAATAAATAAACCAAGTATTAATTTTTAAGTTAATCAAGTCGATTGCAGATGAATATTTATTGTCAATCAAAATACATAAATCAAGGTCGATTGGACAAAGTCGATTGCAGATGGATCTTATATAAAAATTAGTGGACACCACTGCCATAGAGATAGCAGAGCTTTATTCAAGGTAGGTCCTGCTTTAAGAACCTGGGTATGTGTTTTATAACAGAGTGAATGCAGAGATGGATAAGGGAACAGATATACTTCTGGATATAATGGATATACATAATGCTTCTGAACTATGGCAGAACAGGATTTGGCAAAATCCAAAAGTATTGCGGTATATCTATTTGACAGGATTCCATACTGGAGGTTGTTATTTAAACTCAAAGGAATAGGTATACAAAATATATTTGTGACATGGAGACAGGCGAGCAGCTGACTTGCAAATATCAGAGAATAATGTATATATAGGTACTGAGTCTAAGAGAATGATGACCACTTGAATACTCCAGAGCTTGGATTTATACATTTAAGATCATGATATTGCAGTTGGAATAGATAGCAATATAAAATTTTTTTGCTGATGCAAAGTGGTCAATGAGGCTAGGGATCAGTGGTGATGGTGGAGAGAAAGGTTCAAGTTTAGAGCCACATTACGTCATCACATTAGATAACTACAACGTTGAAGAGGACACTCACTTCTTATTCTTCCACTGCACAAGGGTGTGATAAGACTAAATCTTGACTACTGTGCTCACATATGGTAACCTAGGTTCAGAGATGAGGAGACAAATGAAAATATCAAGCAGAAGATAACCAAGATGATATCTGGCCTATAGAATTGTGCACATGAGGACAAAATGAGGGAATGCAGTCTTCCAAGTTTGAGTAATAGAGAGTTATAACAATCATATAAGATGGTAAGGGGAATTTATAATGTAGAACACAAGTAAGTTTTACAGCTCATGGTAGATGGGGAGAACTCAAAATAATTCTTGGCAATTGAGTAAAGGTGTGATTAGGAGGCATATATGGTCTAAGTTCTTCTCATGATATGTGGCAAGCATGTGAAATGGGATAGTAACGTGCTGTAAGAGCATCTTTGGTGAATGTTTTCAAAGAAAAATATGATAAATAGTTGCTGTGTGATCTGGAAGAGTACCACATGTCCCCGAAATCATATTCTCATATTAATATGAAATATACTTCACAGTGCATTTTTAATGGTTATGGTAACCAATGAAGATGCCAGAAAACCATCAAAAATAATTAAAAAATGATATTAAGGCAGTTTGGAAACACATTTTAAAAAGAAAGTTCCTCACTAACTAAAATGAGGTTCTTCTGCTATGCTAGTTAGAGAGAATCCTCAGAAAAATTGAACAGAGGACGCTGAAAATTAATCCTACCTTTAATTAAAAAACTTTTTAAATTAAAACTTAATCATAAAAAATATATATTTGAGAGCAACTAAGCTTTTTCAAAGTGAAGAAAATTTCACCTTAAGCATTTCTCTGGAAAGCTCCTGCATTGTTCTAGCTACTTCAGGCACTTTAATTAACTGCTGCATGCTTTTCATCACATCGGTGCTTTTTTGTAGAGAGCCAGCTAGTCGGACAGTTGCTGAAAATTAGAGTAAACAGCAATTTTCTTTACAACCCATTCCTATGCAATTAGTTATATGATGTATGGTTAAGTCTCTTCAAGGATTTATCACTACATTAAAAATATTCATAATTAAAATTTAACCATAACTGATCATTTCACGTAATAGAAAATGCCACACGTAATAATTTATAGGGCACAGATCACAAGACCTTGGCACACCAATGAAATGAAGATATAAAAGTGGGTTAATATGTACAAGTATATGCTATGTGTTGAATGAACATGACAGTGTCTAATTGTAAAAAGAAGCTTTCAATTCCAGGCCATCCAGAAGGAATCAGTGTAGAGTTGTAAACTCCTCATCTCTTGAATCCAAAGTATGCATCAAATACAGTGATGAAATACTTGCATTTTAATGTCAAAAAACACACAGTTCAGAACATTTCTCAATCACCGTAGCAACCAATATAAATAGATTCAATTCACTACAGCTGGGAAAATATTATATCTTCAGTTCTTAATGTCTTAATCACATTTACCAATGGTTTGCTCAGTTTTGTTGCCAACCAAAAATCAACTCACAACAGTCTATACATATTCAGAAAGATGCTCAGTATCATTCCTCTTAGAAGCTTGGACTCGCATCAAAACAATACTCAAGAGATCAATGTAACTTACTTCAATAATGCAGTCATCAAATTCAAAAGAAAAAGAAAATACATTATAGGTACATCATTACTTTATGTCAGGATTATTTAAAAAATTCATTCTTACTAAAGAAATAGAATCTTCAAATGTGAGAATGCCAAATAAAAGTGCCACACTCACAGGTGTATGCAACTGTATATAAATTAATATACTGTAACTAAACATGCCTTTCAGTAAGTTATATACTTTACACCATACGTAAAAGATGTACTACTTTACAGATACAATGTACCTATCTTACATTATTACCATGGGTGGAGAAGTTAATAATGCAAAAAACCTACTCTAGAGACTAAACACAAAATTTTTTAAGTCTCTTCTTTTTTAAGTCCCCAGTAAGCAGAATTATGGTCTTACACTGAGTAATGAAATCTACCTACACAAAGACTTGCACAAATATCCATGCTCGTAGTGGAATTCAAACCAAAAGCCTGTTGGCTGGAGACTAAACTATACTCTTGCTAACATCTCCTGCCCAAAGTTCATCATATGATGAAATATAATAACAATGAATTCAACTCTGTTATATGGAATTATGATGTTGAAAGTTTATTTTTCACTTGGTTAGAGTATAATAAATTTAGTTTAATCCTTTATCCAAGTGTGAGCAAACAAAGTTTGCGCCTGAAAGTATCTTCAGGACTGGGGTAAAGGTGGTACAACACCAGGGCACTCCTTGCAAAGGTGGAGCAAGCTACCAACACTCCTATCTCAGTATCTCCCATAATGCAAAACACATCTCCTTGCAGATATGTCTAATGTTATGCATTAAGGGAAGGGCCACAACCCAGACTAGTTTCGACCTTTATTGAGGTCTCTTCAGTGGGAGCCAGGCCCAAGTGCAGATACCAGGCAGAAGCATTCGCAGGTCATCTCTACCTATAGGAGTTGCCAAATGGTGTGCCACCCTTTTTTTAATAAATTACTCTGGATTTAGAGAAAGATGTTGAAAGTTTATTTTTCACTTGGTTAGAGTATAATAAAGTGAAAAATAAACTTTCAACATCTTTCTCTAAATCCAAAGCAATTTATTAAAAAAAGGGTGGCACACCATTTGGCAACTCCTATAGGTAGAGATGACCTGCTAATGCTTCTGCCTGGTATCTCCACTTGGGCCTGGCTCCCACTGAAGAGACCTCAATAAAGGTCGGAACTAGTCTGGGTTGTGGCCCTTCCCTTAATGCATAACATTAGACATATCCGCAAGGAGATGTGTTCTGCATTATGGGAGATACTGAGATAGGAGTGTTGGTAGCTTGCTCCACCTTTACAAGGAGTGACCTGGTGTTGTACCACTTTACCCCAGTCCTGAAGATACTTTCAGGCGCAAACTTTTTTTGCTCACACTTGTATAAAGGATTAAACTGGAATTATGATACCTTTAAAAAACAGATAAAATGAAATAATACATTCATTCTTCACAAATTCAAAATACAAGTATGACCCATCTGGGTAAAAACTGTCCAGTGTCCACTTGTGTTAAGAGAATAAAACAGCAACTATAAAGCAGTTGCGTAGCTAGGGGTGTGTGGAGGGGGCGGCACTTTCAACCTTTTTGAACTTTTGCAGTTAATTTTAAAATACAGACTCAAGAACTCAGTTCCAAATATTGTAATACTACTGCAAATTTTCCTCACAAGTTCTGTAAGTGTTTGCTACTAGTTGTGAGAGGATTTTTCGAAATAAAATCTGATTAAGAATTACCTACATTGCTATGAAATAGACTTCGCCAATGTCATCGACAATTTTTCTAACAGAAAAGCAAGAAAAATAACATTTTAGAATGTTGAAATTAAAGTTTTACTTCAAAAATAAACATAGTGTTTTAATTATTTTCCTATACGTCGTTTTGACTTTTTGTAGTATTTCTGGTGTGTATTGAGAGGGGCGGGAAACTCTGGGACCACTCTGGGCAGCAGCAGCTCTAGCTACGCCACTGCTATGAAGTAACTAATTAGTGTCATGATAGGGAGATACATATCCAGGAATGCTGCAGGAAGGATTAATATTACTGATAGTAATTTCATACTATTGACTCTGAAAAAATGAAATCATAGAGTGAAAATTACTACTATCAAGTGTCAGTCTGTTCCCTATTATAGTAAAAACATGAATATAACTGCACAATATCATGCTGCAAAAACATTCAATGCCTAAAATATATCTTAATTATATTTTATTTATGTGTTTTAAGGTGGCTGGGTAATAGCCAAGACCTTAAAATTTATATCAAAGCTACAAGTAAATATTGCTAGCCAGAAGCCAAGCAACAAAAGAGAATTAAATCTATCATTCACAGTTGGTTCAGAGTTATTTCTATCAAAAATCTTAGTTTAACTGATTCATCCAAAAAAAAACTGAATCTTTAATTAAATATAAAGAATGCTGAATGAAATACTGCTATATGTATCAAAGTTCAATAATATGCTTGACATTATTTTGAATAAAACTAATTTATTTTGTGTGATAATTTAAAAAGAAACAGTATTATGATTTCTATATATTTAATTTTTATACTTTTAAAAGACTTAAATCTTGTAATGGAAAAAAACAAAAGAATATAACATACCAATTTCCCTAGCTTTCATATAAAAAAAAAGTCTTTGAATCAATACATCTATATAAAATACTAAAAGTTGTAAAACATATGGGAACAGACAATATTTACATTTATATTTTAAATCACATTGTGTGTGTGTGTGTGTGTGTGTGTGTGTGTGTGTGTGTGTGTGTGTGTGTGTGTGTGTGTGTGTGTGTGTGTGTGTGTGTGTGTGTGCATACACACACACACACACACACACACACACATATCAGTGGCATAATGTGCCCATTCAGTTTGGGTGTGCTGTCGTGTGGCTTATGCAACCCACACTACAAAATTCATATCAGTTTGACCGTATGATTGCATTTTTAATGATGTGGAAGTTTTAAGAGTGCATAAGGCATCATCATCATCTTAATTGCTCCAATGCAATTAATTATAGGATAACTTTGAATACTTTAATTTATCAATTAATATAATTTTAAATATGGAAAGCATCCTAAAACCCACCAAAACTCAACATCACCAGAGTTCAAGATTGGTACTATCAACATAAGAAGCCTGAATGGCAAAGAAATGGAGCTAGCTGAGGAATTCAATAAGTACGAGATCGACATAATACGGGTGACTGAAACAAAAAAGGCAAAAACTAGTGAGATCTTTCTGAGTAATAAATACAAAATGTTATATTCAGATCAGACAATGACAATCAAGAGAAAAGAAGGAGTAGCCATAGTATTCAACAACACTAAATATGAGGCTAATCTTCTTGAATGGCAGGCAGTCTCAAGTAGAGTGATGTGGGCAAATATGAGAATGGGAAGCCTGTGGTCCCACAGAAGATTCTACTAGGGTAGAAGTGGAGGAATTTTTTTGGGGATTAAAGACAGCAACTGACACAATGAAAAAGGAAAAGTTGGTCTTTGTTGGGGATCTAAATAGCAGAATAGGAAATGATTGTCAGGCATACAAAATTATATTCAGAAAATATAGAGAAAAGAGCAAAGCTAATAATAATGGCAAACACCTGTTGGATTTCTGCTCAGGACATGGACTAGTTATTACTAATACAATGTTCCAACATAAAAATGTGCACAAATTTATATGGAGAGAAGAGGCAAGGAATAAGAAAAGTCTCAATGACTATGTTATTGTTGATAGTGATGTTTTCTCCCTGGTGCAGGACACTAGAGTGTACAGACGATTTAAAATTGGAAGTGATCACCATTTAGTCTTGAGCAGCTCTCAGATGTGAGTTGTAGACTAAAATACACAAACATGATTGAAGAAAAAATGAAACAGCTGGAGAACAGGAACCAAACCTTGGAAATTCGGTGGCAAGCCCTGAAGAAAACACTGATTGATTCAGCCAGAGAGGCATGTGGTGAGGTTGTCTGTAAGAATAGAAAAATAAGAAGTACATGCTGGACAAAGGAAGTTAAAGAGGCAGTGAAGGAAAAGAACTAAGAATATCAAAAGTTCCTGGCAAATAAGTAAGCTAGTGTTCTTAGAGAATACAGAGACAAATGTAAGAAAGCGAAACACTGTGTAAAACTAGCTAAACAAAAGTCATGGGAGGACTTTGGCAAGAACATAGAAAATAAATATCAAGAAGGGGGGGATGTATTCTGGAGGTTGTTGAAGAAGCTCAGAAATGGAGGAAAAAGTGCTCTAAAAGGAATTAGAGATGATAAAGGTAACATGAAAACTGGAGAAAAAGATATCCTTGAAGTATGGAGTAATTACTTCGAAAAATTGCTAAATGAAACAAGCAATGATGACAGCACAGTGGTAAAAAATACCAACCAGGCATGCAGTCAGGAATACGTTTGACTAGAAATGCTCAAATATGGAGGTATAAAAGTCTTACAGTGGCTGCACTGCATAGTTCAGAAGGCCTGGATAGAGGTACGAATTCCAGATGAACGGAGTAGAGCTCTCATACTATGCATATACAAAAAGGGAAACAAAACTGAATTTGAGAATTACAGAGTTATTTCTCTACTGAGTGTTCCTGGTAAGATATACGCAAGTATACTTGAGAAACGGTTGATAAGGATTGTGGAAGAGAAGCTTGGTGAAGAACAAGCTGGATTCAGGCCGAATACAAGCTGTCAGAATCAGATTTTCACTTTACGACAGAGAGTGGAGAAATCATGGGAATATAACAAAGATCTGTATTTAGGTTTTGTGGATTTGGAAAAGGCATATGACAAGGTGCCAAGAGAGAAGCTATTCAATACGCTACAGTTATATGGTGTCAATGGGGGATTATATCAAACAATACTTAGTCTATATTTGAGTTGTAAGTCAGCAGTTAGAATTGAAGGAAGTACAGGAAGGTGGTTTAAAGTTAAATGCAGTGTCAGACAAGGATGTACTTTATCCCCTCTGTTATTCATATTATGAAGATCACATTATGAAGGAAAGTGGTATTATACATGATATCAGAATTGGATATGTCAATGTCAGCTCTTTGCTTTATGCGGACGATGTTATACTTTTAAATAAATCCGCTACAAGTTTGCAAGATTCCCTGACTAACTTGAATAACTGTTGTAATAGATTTGGTATAAAAGTCAGAATTAAAAAGACAATGAAAATAGGCAGAAACATTGAAAATATCAACTGCATTGTGAATATAAATGTATAGAACAACTAAAACATTTCAGCTACCTAGGCACAATTTTTAGTGAAGATGGTAAATTAAATATGGAAATAGACAACAGAATCAACAAAGCTTGTATGGCAGGAAGTCAACAGAATAAATGTATATGGAATAAGAGAGAATTAGTCGGAATACTAAATTAGCTGTATATAAGACAGTGTTCAAACCAATTTTAACTTATGAATCTGAGAGCTGGGTCAGAAGTAAAACACTTGACCAAAGACTAGAGACCACAGATATGAGAGTCCTGAGAAAGATTAGGGACATGAATAGATGGCACCAATGGCAATATCACATCAGAAATGAGGATATTAGGAAAGAACTTGACATTTTCAGCATCCAGGAATGCGTTAGCAGAGCTAATCTCAGGTGGTATGGTCACTTAAATAGAATGGGAGGGGAAAGATTAGCAAAACAAGTGTTCTCTGGCAGGAAAAAGACCCAGAGGAAGATATATAGGTGGATTGATACAGTAAAAAATGCCTTAGAAGATAGAAATATAAGATCTGATAATGTTGGAGTCTTGACTGGTAACAAACTGATTTGGAGGAAAATTGTAGATAGGAAAGCTAGTAATGATGTAATTTTTCACTTAGTACTATCATATCCTGTATACCCTTTGAGGGTATATATCAGGAATTTGATGATGATATGGAAAGCATAAAGTTAAACGAAAAATAGCTATGCTTCATGCGTGACGTTTATGTGAGAAGCACAAAGGAGTTATACTTCATGGCGAAATTAGATTATCACTGGCAAATATGTGAGTGAGACATGGATAATTTGAATTTTGATACGATTCTTAAATACAGCCATATAATAATCACAGAAATCATAAAAAGTAATTACTTGAGAAATTATTATTTTCCTGGATTGAACCAAAGAAAGGCTGAAATAACTTGCTTTTTACATACTTATTTATACACAAGTTCCAACCTTCTTCAACAAATCATACAATCCATGAAAGCTCTGGCAGAAAAAGAAACATTCAGTAGATTGCCAACATTCTTTACCATTGTAAATATGGACAAAAAAAAAAGTTATAAATTATTTATAGAAAATTACTTCTCTATATCGGTGTCCTAAACATGTTAGTTCACACTTCAAGCACACAAAACAGACGAAACTCAGAAAACAAAAACAGCAACTTGTGACAAATGACAATGTTCAATTCGAATGGTTGACACAATAACCAATCACTGTTAATGATTTCTGGGTGCCATTGTCTCAGAGCACACCTCCACCTCGCCTTCTGTGCGGTTTACAACCACTGGAATGCAAAGAATTTGACTTGCTACACCATCTATACATCTGTTTAAAGGTGTCCATATTTTTAGTACTGCACACCCAGGCTATTAAAGCGAATGTGATGGAATGTTTAAGTGTTGAAAAGTGTCATCTTCATAAAGCCTATATATAATAATATTATATATGTGTGTGTGTGTCTGTGTGAGAGAGAGAGGTTCAGCAGTTTTAAATTTAGATGTGAAAGAAAGAGCAATAGAAATAAAAAAAAAAGTGGGGTCAGAAAAGGAGGCTCTTGACAAAATTATTTGCTTTATTAAAACACTTAAGGAATTGAACAACGTAGTTAAGAATATAAATTAAATTAAACTTTAATAAATATTTCCGATATTTCGGCAACGTCACGTTGCCATCTTCTAAAGGAACTTACAAAAAAAGGCATGTGCACTTAGGCACTAACAACACAGTAACTAAGAATAAAGAGATGAAGCTATTGTTCTCCTAAAAGTCCTGATGGTGCCCTCTAGCGGGCTAAGTAGGTGTTCTTGGCCATTGGGGTGAAGGTCTGCTGATGTAAGCCTCCCAAATTTGGGGCAGTCGCATACAACCAAATTTGTTGAGGTTTGGAGTTTCTTAGGGCTGAGGCTGATTCCATAAATAGTCAAATAGAGAACACATCATCAACGTAGTGAAGCCATATGGTTGGTTTTTGTGGGGCAGAGGCTAAGGCTTTTTCTTCAAAGGTCTCCATAAAGAAATTGGCCAAGGGTGGGGGGAGTGGTGAACCCATGGCTGTCCTCTCTATTTGTTTGTAGAATTTTCCCTGCCAAATGAAATAGCCTGAGTTCATTGTAAACTGAAATAAGGCTGAGATATCGGGAGAAAATTTAGCTTGGATTAGCTCTAAAGTTTCCTTGAGTGGGACATTTGTGAATAAAGAGGAGACCTCAAAGCTGACCATTATGTCAGTACATTGGAGTATAAGGTTTTCTATGCTGGCTTTGAAGTGGGCTGAGTTTTTTTATGTGTGTGATGGTGTGTTGCCAGTAAAGTGTGAGCTCTTTGGCGAAATGTTTAGCTAATTTGTATGTGGGGGATTCAATGCCATCCACTATGGGACGTAATAGCACATTTTCTTTATGTATTTTTGGGAGTCTGTAAATACAGGGGGGGGGGTATAGAGTTAAACGGCTTTAATCTGTTGGTAACTTCTACAGGCCAAGAAGTGACTTTCTTAAGGAGCCTGTGAAGTTTTCTAATTTGAGAGTTGGTGGGATTGTATTCGATAGGGAGGTAAGCAGCCTGATCTAATAGAAGAGCATTGAGCTTACCTGTGTAGTCCTTTTGGTTAAGTACTACAGTTGCATTTCCCTTATCCGCTTTGGTGATAACTAATTCTTTATTATTCCTCATTCCCTGTAGAGCTTTATATTCCTTGTTGGATATGTTGGTTTTTGGTGGTCTTGCTTTGGAGAGGACACGAGCTCCATCCAGTCTTACACTGTTGGCGACTTGATGTGGAAGGTGGAGAATTCCGCGTTCAATCTGGATCATAATATCCTCACTGGGTATTTTATTGGGAGCAATGGCGAAGTTGTAGATACGTGAAAGCGCGTTGAGTGCTTCAGGCTTCAGGGTGACTGAAGAAAGGTTGATTACGGTGTTGGTAGCAAGTTTTGGAACGACGGTAGAGTTCTTTTTTAATTTTTCGAATTTTTTCATCTGTCGGCCTCATATTTTTTCAAATTCTTTGTCTGCAGCGGTACACGAGACGTCATGTAAAATCGACCAAAGTTCGTGATTTTGTGATTGATCCTAAGAAACTCTCCAAACCTCAACACATTTGGTTGCATGCGACTTCCCCAAATTTGGGAGGCTTACATCAGCAGACCTTCAGCCCAACGACCAAGAACACCTACTTAGCCCGCAAGAGGGCACCATCAGGACTTTTAGGAGAACAATAGCTTCATCTCTTCATTCTCAGTTACTGTGTTGTAGTGCCTACGTGCACGTGCCTTTTTTTGTAAGTTCCTTTAGTAGATGGCAATATTTCAGATGTAATAAATATTTCCGATAATTTCGTTGCCGAAATATCAGAAATACCGATAATTTCGTTGCCGAAATATCGGAAATATTTATTAAAGTATAATTTAATTTATATTCTTAACTACGTTGTTCAATTCCTTAAGTGTTTCAATAATGCATAACCAACGTATAAGCCTGTCTACGAGAATCGACATCATCCACGACGATACGATTGCACGGAAGGCCCGCCAATACGATAAATTGAAATTGAAGCTGTCTAGACAATTAAATCGTCTAACTTTCCTGAAACGCTGCCGGGATAATAAGGTAATCCCGAACTGTGTAAAATTCAAGCGCTGTTTTGTTTCACAAAAAGTTCTCCGAATATATAACTGCACTAGCTACACGAACAAATCACCGCCACACGGTTTCTCTTAGTGGACATTAACGAAGCTATTTGTGCCGTCAAAGATGAGCTTTCATGCACTTTAAATCAAGAACTTTGGTCGATTTTGCATGACGTCTCATGTACTACTGCAGAGAAAGAATTTGAAAAAATACGAGACGGACAGATGAAAAATTCGAAAAATTAGAAAAGAACTCTACCGTCTTTCCAAAACTTGCTACCAACACCGTAAGCAACCTTTCTTCAGCCACCCTGAAGCCTGAAGCACTCAACACGCTTTCACGTGGCCACAACTTCGCCATTGCTCCCAATAAAATACCTAGTGAGGATATTATGATCCAGATCGAACGCGGAATCCGCCACCTTCCACATCAAGTCGCCAGCAGTGTAAGACTGGATGTAGCTTGTGTCCTCTCCAAAGCAAGACCACCAAAAACCAACATATCCAACAAGGAATATAAAGCTCTACAGGAAATGAGGAATAATAAAGAATTAGTTAACCAAAAGGACTACACAGGTAAGCTGAAGGCTCTTCTATTAGATCGGGCTACTTACCTCCCTATCGAATACAATCCCACCAACTCTCAAATTAGAAAACTTCACAGGCTCCTTAACACGTTCATTGCCAAGCTGAAAATTGGAATTTTCATGTGGTGGACAAAATTTTTTTTACTCGATAGCGACGTCCACGCGATATCGCGTGATTGGCAATGATCGTTTTGGGAAAGTCACTTCTTGGCCTGTAGAAGTTACCAACAGATTAAAGCCGTTTAACTCTATACCCCCCCCCCCTGTATTTACAGACTCCCAAAAATACATAAAGAAAATGTGCTATTACGTCCCATAGTGGATGGCATTGAATCCCCCACATACAAATTAGCTAAACATTTCGCCAAAGAGCTCACACTATACTGGCAACACACCATCACACACATAAAAAAACTCAGCCCACTTCAAAGCCAGCATAGAAAACCTTATACTCCAACGTAATGACATAATGGTCAGCTTTGACGTCTCCTCTTTATTCACAAATGTCCCACTCAAGGAAACTTTAGAGCTAATCCAAGCTAAATTTTCTCCCGATATCTCAGCCTTATTTCAGTTCACAATGAACTCAGGCTATTTCGTTTGGCAGGGAAAATTCTACAAACAAATAGAGAGGACAGCCATGGGTTCACCACTCCCTCCACCCTTGGCCAATTTCTTTACGGAGACCTTTGAAGAAAAAGCCTTAGCCTCTGCCCCACAAAAACCAACCATATGGCTTCGCTATGTTGATGATGTGTTCGCTATTTGGCCACATGGCTCTGAAACACTCCTCTCCTTCTTAACACACATAAACAACCAACACCCCAGAATCAAGTTCACCCTGGAAAAAGAGGAAAACAACAGCCTCCCTTTCCTAGACACACTAGTCACCCGCCAGCCTAATGGAATCTTGGTTTTCTCAGTTTACAGAAAACCCACCCATACAGGCAGATACATTCAGCAACAATTCCCCCCCCTCACAACAATACGGAGTGGTGAAAACACTATACAACAGGGCTAAACTAATCTTTTCAAATGACTTGGCCCTAAACACTGAACTAAATCACATCCTCAACACTTTCTCAGCCAATGGCTACCCCCCCAAAAAAAATCCAAAAAATATTAGAACCTACAAACCACAGATCCCCCCCCCCCCCCTCCACAACAAAGATTACTCTAAATCCATCACCATTCCCTACATCCGAGGCACCTCGGAAAAGATTACCAAAATCTTAAAAAAAAACATGACCTGACCTCCTGTTACAGACCTTACAGAAGATTGGCATCCCTTTCCGCTCCACTAAAGACCAACCACTTCCCCTAGACCTACCTGGTGTATACCAGGTCCCTTGCAGTTGTAAACTGTCTTACTTTGGCCAAACAGGCAGGACAGCGAATATCAGAATTTCTGAACACAAGGACTACATCTGTTTTCATAAGTACAGCCATTCTGGTCTTGCAGACCATGCTCTGGATACACGCCACAGAATATGGTAGAAGAAAGCTACAGTAATACACCGTAGCAAATACAAATTCAAAAGACTATTTATGGAATCAGCCTGAGCCCTAAGAAACTCTCCAAACCTCAACAAATTTGGTTGTATGCGACTGCCCCAAATTTGGGAGGCTTACATCAGCAGACCTTCACCCCAACGGCCAAGAATACCTACTTAGCCTGCTAGAGGGCACCATCAGGACTTTTAGGAGAACAATAGCTTCATCTCTTCATTCTCGGTTACTGTGTTGTAGTGCCTACATGCACGTGCCTTTTTTTGTAAGTTCCTTTAGAAGATGGCAACGTGACGTTGCCGATATATCGGAAATATTTATTAAGGTTTAATTTAATTTATATTCTTAACTACGTTGTTCAATTCCTTAAGTGTTTTAATAATGCATAACCAACATATAAGCCTGTCTACGAGAAAAAATAATTTGCTACAACTTTTGAATATGCTAGGAAAGAGTAGAAATATTGATGCAGAAAACATACTTAGAGCAAAGAGAATTGAACATTAATCGAGAATACTATTAATCTATGATTTGCCAATGATATCATAATAATATGATATCATGGGCAAATCATATATATATCAACAATCACTTGTTATAATAGCAGAATGACCAAAAGAATTAGAACAAGTGATTGCTTGAATTAAATGAAGTCTGTGGAACAGGCCAACAAATAAATATGGACTAATAAAAAATAACATAGTCAAAAAAATCTGCAAAGAAAACAAATGAAAATAAATCAAAAACAGATTGAAATATCTAGGAGAAATCATTACAAATAACCATAGAGTTGATAATGAAATTTCAAATAGAATAATAACAGGAAAGTTTTTAATTGAGTAAAATTAGCTAAAAGAAAAGCATGGCTTGACTTTGGTAAAAACTTTATAGTAAGAACTATAAAAGGAATTAGAGATAATAAAGGGGATATGAAAACTGAGATTAAAGATATTGTTTATGTATGGAGTAATTACTTTGAAAGACTGCTAAATGAAACGGGCAGTGATAGCATGGTGGTAGAAAACACTCAACAGCAATGTCTGGAATATATATCTGTACTTGAAGTAGAAAAGCTATTACAAACCTGAAATGTGGAAAGGCAGCTGGAGTAGATGATATTTGATCAGAAATGCTAAAATATTGAAGTATAGAAGTTTTACAGTGGCCTACACTGCATAATACAGAAGGCCTGGTCAGAGGGTCAAATTCCAGATGATTGGAGTATAGCACTAATGGTATCCATCTATAAAAAAAAAGGGAATAAAGTTGAATGTGAGAAGTACAGAGGAATTTCTCTATTGAGTGTTCCTGATAAGATTTATGCAAGCATTCCTGAGAAATGGCTAAGAAAAATTGTTGAGGAGAAGCTTGGAGAAGAACAAGCTGGGTTCAGGCCAAACAGAGGTTGTCAGGATGAGATTTTCACTTTAAGACAAATAGTTGAGAAATCATGGAAATGTAGCAAGGATCTGTATTTAAATTTTGTAGATCTGGAAAAGGCATATGACAAAGTGTCAGAAGGAAAGCTCTTCAAAACACTCCAGTTATATGGTGTAAATGGGACCTTACATAAAGCAATACATAGTCTCTATTTGGGTTGTAAATCAGCAGTTAGAATGAACTGAAGAAGTTACAGAAAGATGTTTATTGTCTCTGGTGTGTGACAAGGATGTACATTATCTTCACTGTTATTCATCATATATTATGAAGAAAAGTGGTATTAAACCTGATATCAAGATTGGAGATGTTGGTCTCAGCTCTTTAATTTATGCAGATCATGTTATACTCCTAAAGAAATCCATAAGTATGCAGGATTCCCTGAACAAACTGAATAACTGCTGTAATAAATTTGGTATGAAAATCAGCATTAAGAAGACAAAGACAATGAAAATAGGAAGAAAACACTGAAAACACCAACTGCATCCTGAATGGAGAACCTACAGAACAAGTAAAACACTTCAATTATTTAGGCACAATTTTTAGTGACTATGGCGAATTAAATTTGGAAACAGACAGCAGAATTAGCAAAGCTGCTACTATGGTAGGAAGTCAACTGAATAAATTTATATGAAATAAGAAAGAGATTAGTCGAAACACTAAACTAGCTGTATACAAGACAGCATTCAACTCAATTTTAACTTATGGATCCGAGAGCTGAGTTAGAAATAAAACACTCGATCAAAGACTGGAGACCAGAGATATGAGAGTCCTGAGAAAGATGGCATCAATGGCAGTATCACATTAAAAACAAGGCTATTAGGAAAGAACTCGACTTTGTTAACATTCAGGAATGTGTTGGCAGAGCTAATCTTAGGCAGTATGGCCACTTAAACAGAATGGGAGAGGAAAGCCTTACATCAAAGAAAAAAAAAAATATATTTTTTTGTTTTATACAGGATTTTTTGTCATGATAACTGAATTTTCACAATACTATGTTATATGGAAACCCTCCCCCCATGTTTTCTGGTTGTGATTTAGTTCTAAAATTTATCACATACCTTGCAGCCTATTTGCAATCCTTTATTTTCAAGCAAGAGGACTATCTTTTGGTAGACGTTATACTTTGCAATACTTGAGAATGCAGGCCAAAACATATGACTCTAAGAAAAAAGAAATGTCCCTAACTGCTGCTCCCAGGATCAGTGCGTGTGTGTGCATTTAAATCTATCAGTGGTAGTGGGGGGGAGGATCATAATCTAAATTTTAAGTTTACTTTCCTCCTGAAAATTACTTAGGGCATTTAAATGGAAAATTTCTTCATGTTTATAGACTCTTCAGAAGGCATGCCGGGTTAGATGAACTCTTAAAAGATGTCTTAAATTCATGAATAACAAAAGAAATCCAGACCAGCAGAACATGACATAGCATTTGAATCATAGAGAATACACGGCGAAAAAGCTACTTTTATAGTACTAAGTTAAAGCAAAAAGACCTCAAAAGTAGTCAAATGCAGCCTGCATAATATTGTTTGGGAAGATGCTTAATTTCTTCCAAAGATAGTATGCATATTTCTGTATAAGTTATTTGTCAACATGCTTGGCATACTGACACATTTTTGTTTGGTGTCCTACTGAACAAAAACAAGCCAGTACTGAAAAAAATTATTAGACAAAAGATGAAGGAATTAGCAAAAGTTCAGGAGATATTTAGAGATGCATACGAAGTTCAAAAAAAAGTTAAGAAGCAAAAGGAGTGACAATAAAGCACTAAAGCAGGTAAAATATTATTGAGTACTGCCTCATAAAACATGCCATTGTTGACTGTGCTACTACTTTGAATTTTGGGGAGGAAAATGAAAAATATAATGAATACAACTGAAGAACAAAAGAAAAGAGATGGCATGTCTGGTAGGTACCAGAAATAAATGCAGAATGAGAGAGGATATGAAAGGATTTCTGGATGAAATGAGAGTGGAGAGAGAGAGAGAGAGAGAGAGAGAAAGGGGGGAAGTAAACCTTGTCAGTTTATTACTATGAAGTGAATTAAGAAGAATGGCTATGATGGCAAACAATTTGATGTATGAGACACTGTGCAGATGGAATAGTTGCAAGTTTTTGAATATGTGGAGTGAGTCTGAGAGGAGAATGGATTTATACGAGGGCTGTTCAATAAGTAATAAGACTAATTTTACTGTCGCAAAACCACTCATCACAATATTAATTTCTGTGGAATAAAGAAATGTTGCTGTCTGTATTATTAACAAAAGAGGTTGATAGATGGCATATACGGGCTGATGTGCCAGAGTGTCACGTGACTAAACGCAAGCTTGTTTCGGCGCACTTACGAGCTGCAACCAGTCGTCGAAATGGAAGTGTCCTTGGAATAGCGTTATGCGATTAAATTTTGTGTGTTTGCAAAAATCGGCATCAGACACTTTTAACATGATACGCGAAGCTTTCCACGATGAAGCAATGTCGAGGGCAAGTGTTTTTCACTGGCATAAAACTTTTAAGGAAGGCAAAATGTGGAAGATCTTGAACATGAGGGAAGACCTTCAACATCCATCACAGAGACAATGATCAACACAGCAGCGATTATCATCGAGGAGGATCACAGAATTAGAGTACGCCAGCTGCATGTTGTCCTGAATATTTCTGTGGGAAGTGTTCACTCAATCATGGCTGAACATTTGGGACTGAAACGTGTTTGCGCCCGATGGATTCCCAAATTCTTGACACCGGAGCAAATGCAGCATCGAGTGGATGTGTGCACAGAATGGAAAGAAAGACTGGAACAAGAAGGCGACAACTTCTTAAAACGCATCATTACAGCAGATGAAGCTTGGTTGTATCACTATGACCTACAATGAAACAACAAAGCAGTGAATGGAAGCATCCGTCTTCACCTACCCCCAAGAAAGCAAAAACTGTAAAATCGGCTGGTAAAGTTATGACCATAATGTTTTTTGACTACGAAGGCATTGTTTACCAACACGCTGTAGAACCCTGGAATACTGTAAATGGCTCATACTATGCGGATGTTTTACGGACAATGGTACAGCACGTCAAAAGGAAGCATCCGTTGCTGAAGAATGGCTTCTTATTGCACCATGATAATGCAATTGCACCACGATAATACAAGGTTGTGTAGTGGATGTTTTCAGAAGAACAACATAGATATCCTACCACACCCTTCATACAGTCCTGATCTCGCACCGTGCGATTTCTGGCTGTTTCCTCAGCTCAAGAAACCACTAAGAGGCCGCCATTTCGAAAGCAACAAAGCATGTGTAAAAGATGCGGAGGCGGTTTTGAAAGAACTCTCAAAAAACGGACTTTCACATGTGTTTAAGAAGTGGACGCAACGTTGGGACAAATGTATCGCGTCTCACGGTAGTTACTTCGAAAAAGACCATGTAAATGATGATGATTAAAGGTAATCTGTTTTCTGTATAAATATAGTCTTATAACTTATTGAACAGCCTCCGTACAAGATGGGCAGCCTGCACTTGAATGTGTTTGGTATTAAGAGTCTAGAGAAACCATTTACTGGTATGAGATCTAATACAGAGAGTCAGGGAAAATAGATCATGGTGAAAGGAATGATGAGAGTCTATTCATAAGAGCATCTAAGATATAGAACTGTGGTAATGATATAAATGTGCTTAATCAGAGAGGTGATTAGGATTGAAATGATGATTGTATACTCATCTGGTTCAGACTTATTTAATACATGCAAGGATGTTTGCATAAGTGAGACATTAGATATGAACAGATATTTGCAAATTGATCCAATGGGTCATACAGATACAGAGATAACAAAAAAATGATACTTTGGGACTTTGCTAAAGGCTTTTGATAGGATACAGCATGGATGGATATTGCATAAATTGGAGAATACAGGATTGGATTATAAACTATTAACTTGGATAAGAAGATGACCGAATGACATCAAAAAAGTGGCATGTGGGAGGCATGCGTCTGGAAGATTTAAAGTGACCAGCGGTGTACCCCAAGGTGTACTTGGTCCCTTCTTGAGAAAAGAAGTCAAGAAAGAGATGAGAACAAGATTTTTCTCTCAAGAATGGTGCATGACTGGAATGGCTTACCTTTAGAGGTGGCGATTGTAAGTAGCAGTGTGAATGAATTTAAAAAAAAAAGGTATGACAGCTGGTGTGGGTGATATGTGTCTTCCCCTTAATGAGTCAATGACTTGATGAAGATGTCTGTGGTAATAATAATAATAAAGAAATAGTTAGAAAAAGCGAAAGGAATATTCAGATGTCCACATGATCAGTAATTCATAAGGATGTAAACTCTTAGGAAGATCTGAGTTAATAGAGAATCTATAGTAATTACATCAAAAAAGATTAATTACAGTTTAACTTTCACTACAGCAAACTCCAAGTGATCACAAGAAGAAAGAGTTTTAACACAGCATTGTGCCTAAGAAGATTTGGTGAGGACTTTTTAGTAATTAACCAGAATAAGCTGGTTTGTTAATGGTGTATACTGTAGTGAGTGAATTGTAGCTGAAAACAAAAATTTATACTCAAGCATGTTCTAAAAAACAATCTTATTGGATATTAACTTACCTAGTTGGTGATTCATACTCATCATAATGGAGTTAATTTGGGCTTTTGATGTATGAATGCGATTAATTGACTTTCTCGCTCTCACTACCTCTTTTGCAAGGATTTTACAGACATCAGCATCCCCTTTCTTTGCTGCATCTTTTAATGATCGTTTTACCTTCTCTTCCTCTCTCTGTATAGCTGATATGAAAATATTTTTAAATATTGACATGTAAATGCGAGAGAAAAATTTCAGGTGAAAAAAGTTTATACAAAAATAAACAGATATGTAAATATAAAATCAAACAATCTGATTGATTTGAACACTTATTTTTAATACATCTGACTGAACTGACAAAATCAGCTTAATCAGATGATGTCTCTGGACTAGCCAGAAACACCATTCTAATGTATGCCACATAAAATGTAAACAAGATTAAAATGCTAAAATGAAAGCCTTCAATTTCTTGCAACTCAGAACGAGATTTTTAGAAGTTTGTGTGGATTAACTAATTTACTGATGGGATTATCACATACTGTTTAAGGGTGGCATCTTAATTCATCTAATAAGGTAGGTAGTGTGTGATCAAACATCAATACTATAGTTAGGGCCTGAAAAATTTTTTGCTTTCTCTCCAGTCAGATGTTAGCTCGGTTTATTTTACTTTAGATAGTTAGGATCAACAGTGGAAGAGGATGGAGAGGCTGAGAAGGAAGTGAGATGCAGGATACAAGTGGGATGGAGGAACTGGAGAGAGATGGCTGGAGTGCTATGCAATAAGAGAGTGCTGATCAATCTGAAAAGCAAAATCTATAGGACAGTAGTGAGACCAGCTATGATGTATGCTATGGAAACTGTGGCCCTGAGGAAAAATAACATCAGCAGGATGGAGGTAGCAGAGATGAGAATGCTTAGGTGGATGTGTGGTGTGACCAGAAAGGATCGTCTCAGAAATGCCTATGTGAGGGGAACAGTGAAAGTTACGAACTTAGGAATGAAGATACAGGACAGGAAGCAAGGTTTAGATGATTTGGTCATGTGATGAAGAGGGAGGACGAATATGCGGGAAGAAAGGTCATGCAGATGGATGTGCAGGGGAGGAGGAGGACGCGACGGCCACCAAAGAAGAGATGGAGGGAGCTGGTGGAAGAGGACTTGAGGATGAAGAACTTGGATGTGGTTACAGCTCAAGACAGGAGGATGTGGAGGAGGCTCACCAAAAACAGTGACCCTGTTTAAGTGGGACAAGCTGCAAAAGAAGATTGGGTACACATATTGCTGTACATCTAATGGATTTACACAACATTCATATTCAAAACTCAGATCATAATTTTTTTGTCATCTATATTATGGAAGTATCAAGCACTCACAATGGACAAGTATTCTACATTTAATATTTAATGAGACATCAAAAGTGTGGATAGGAGTTTATAAATTATCAGAATGTCACTGGGATGTGCGAGTCTGAATTTCAAAAAATATTTTGTTGACAAAGTTTCACATTATATCAACAAGATCTTGATAGTAATTACATTACAAAAAAGGAGATGGGAAAAACCACATGCTTCTCTGAATGAATCTATTAATGTTTCGGAATCTGCCAATGTGCGCCTTAAAGGTTTGGTTCTTGCTTACAAACTCTTTTTTTTTTCTTGAATAACATTTGTGTCTACAGCTCATGAATGAATCTATTAATGTTTCAAAATCTGCCATGTGCATCCTGAAGGTTTAGTTCTTGCTTACAAACTCGATATTTTCTTATATAATATTTGGGTCTACAGCTCACCTTTGAAAGCTACTCCACTTTCATTCTTTTTAAAACTTCCTTAATTTTTTTTTTCTTTTTTCAATATGAAATTTAATTTTATCCTAATCAGGATTAATGGTGATCACTTCCTATTTCAAATCTCATATATATGTTTAAGTCCAGTGCCAGCATGAAGATATTGCTATCAACAATAACAACCAAAGTTGTCATCATCATCAAATTCCTGACATACCATCAAGGGGTGTATAGGATATGATAATACTACATGAAAAATTTACATCATTACTAACTTCCTATCTACAATTTTCCTCCAAATCAGTCTGTTGGAGTCTTGATAGACTCCAACATTATCAGATCGTATATTTCTATCTACTAAGGCACTTTTTACATTATCAATCCACCTATGTCTTCCTCTGGGTCTTTTTCCTGCCAATGTGGCAGAGAACACTTGTTTTGCTAATCTTTCCTCGCCCATTCTGTTTAAGTGACCATACCACCTGAGATTAGCTCTGCTAATGCATTCCTGGATGCTGACAACGTCAAATTCTTTCCTAATATCCTCATTTTTAATATGATATTGCCACTGATGCCAATCTGTTCATGCCTCTAATCTTTCTTAGGACTCTCATATCTGCGGTCTCTAGTCTTTGGTCAAGTGTTTTACTTCTGACCCAGCTCTCAGATCCATAAGTTAAAACTGGTTTGAACACTGTCTTGTATGCAGCTAATTTAGTGTTTTGACTGATTTCTCTCTAATTCCATATAAATTTATTCAGTTGACTTCCTACCATACCAGCTTTGTTGGTTCTGTTTCTATTTCCATATTTAATTTACCATCTTCACTAAAAATCATGCCTAGGTAGCTGAGATGTTTTACTTGTTCTATAGGTTCTCCATTCATAATACAGTTGATATTTTCAATGCTTCTGCCTATTTTCATTGTCTTTGTCTTGTTACTGCTTACCTTCATACCATATCTATTACAACAGTTATTCAATTTAGGCAGAGAATCTTGCAGACTTGTAGCATATTTCTGTAGAATATAATTAACATAAAGCAAAGAGCTGAGATTAACATCTCCAAATTTGATATCAGGTTTAATACCACTTTCCTTTATAATGTGATCTTCATAATATGAATAACAGAAGGGATAATATACATCCTTGTCTGACACCAGATTTAACATTAAACCACCTTCCTGTACTTCCATCAATTCTAACTGCTGACTTACAACTCAAATAAAGACTCCATTCCATTCATGTGTCGTCTCCTATCTAGGAGGTTGACTACCATGATGTTACTCATGGTTAACTATGGGCGTAACGATATGTGGTGAGGACCCTATCTCCTCCACATATTGCCGTAAGTATTAATGACTGTAGCTGTTTGTGTTCATGGGGCCAGTTTGCCTGTTCTGATGGATGAAAAAACCCGAGTTTCCGGGTGAAAAAACCCTCTACCTCTGTATGAGACTGGCTAACTCACCTTTAGTTGAAAGAGAACAGATAAAGGTTCCTCACATCATCGATGGGAATCAAACCCAGGTCTTTCTGACCAAAGGGCTTCTTCTATACTAAATGAGCTACGGCGGCTTGAAAATAAAGACTAAGTACTGCTTAATATAATGTCCCATCGACACCATATAACTGTAGTGTTTTGAATAGTTTTCTCTCTTGGCAATTTGTCACCAAATCTGATCCTGACAGCTCAGATTGAAGCCTGAATCCTGTTCAACCGTTTCTCAAGTATACTCAGTAAAGAAATACTTCTGTAATTTGCATATTCAGTTTTATTTCTCTTTTTATATATGAATCATATATGGATCTCAATTAGCTGGAATTCGTCCCTCTGTCCAGGCCTTGTGAACTATGATTACACTGTTGAGTGTTTTTTTTACCACTGTGCTATCATTTGTGCTGCTTCTTTCATGTAGCAATTTTTCGAAGTAATTACTCCATACTTCAAGGATATCTTTTTCTCCGATTTTCATGTCACCTTTATCATCTCCAATTCCTTTTACAGTATTTTTATTCCATTTCTGAGCTTCTTCAACAACCTCCAGAATATATTCCCACCTTCTTGATATTTATTTTCTATGTTCTTACCAAAGTAAGAACATAGAAATTCCTTCATTGCCTCTTTAACTTCCTGTGTCCAACATGGAGTTCTGATTTTTCTATCCTTGCAGACAACTTCACCACATGCCTCTCTGGCTGAATCAATCAGTGTTTTCTCCAGGGCTTGCCACTGAATCTGCAAGGTTTGGTTCCTGTTCTCCAGCTGTTTCATTTTTTCTTCAATCATGTTTGTGTATTTTAGTCTATAGCTCACATCTGAGAGCTGCTCAACTTTCATTTGCTTTAAAACTTTCTTACATGTTCTTATTTTTAATATGAAACTGAATTTTATCCTGCTCAAGACTAAATGGTGATCACTTCCAATTTTAAATCGTCTGTACACTCTGGTGTTCTGCACCAGGGAAAAAACATCACTATCAACAATAACATAGTCAATGAGACTTTTCTTATTCCTTGCCTCTTCTCTCCATGTAAATTTGTGCACATTTTTATGTTGGAACATTGTATTAGTAATAACCAGTCCATGTCCTGAGCAGAAATCCAACAGGTATTTGCCATTATTATTAGCTTTGTTCTTTTCTCCAAATTTTCCCAAAATATTTTGATGCATTTGAGTGGTAAAGACAAAGCAGTAAAGCAGGTGCTCTCTCTTGATGAGTCTTTGTACTCGCTAGAGGTGTCAAATAATAATAATTTTTCTATGTCTGACAATCATTTCCTACTCTGCTATTTAGATCACCAACAAGGACTAACTTTTTTTTTTTTTAGTGTGTCAGTTGCTTTCTCTAAAGCCTCAAAAAATTCCTCCACTTCTACCCTAGTAAAACCTTCTATGGGGCATAGGCACAAATAAGTCTCATTGTCCAGTTCCCCATTCTGATATTTGCCCACATCATTCTACTTGAGACTGCCTACCATTCAAGAAGATTAGCCTCGTATTTAGTGTCAATGAGACTTTTCTTGGGTCTTGTCTTCCCTCTTCATGTAAATAGGTTTTATGGTGGAACATGGTCTTAGTAATGAGCAGACCATGAGCTAAGCAGAAATCAGCAAGTACTTACCTTTGCTCTTTTCTTTAAATTTTCCCAAAACATTTCTTTATGTCTGGTACTCATTTCCTATTCTGTTCTTTAGATCAGGTCCTTTCTCTGATGACTTGAAAAATTCATCAACTTCTTTGTTAGTGGAACTTTTTACGAGACCACAGACGTAAAAAAACTTGCTACCCAATTCTCCATTTCGATGTTTGCCTACATCACTTTACTTGAAGTTGTCTGCATTAGAGAAGATTATCATGTTGAGTATGGCATATCATAGATTCCCTCTCCTTTCCCTATTCATTTCTGCCTGAATATAACATTTTCTATTTGTTATTTAGCTGAATCTTACCTGTTACCATCTTCCTTTTTCAGTAAGTAACACCAATTATATTGACCTGATATTCTCTAATTCTTCTGTCAGTTCCACTTCTTTTCCATTGATACATCTTATGTTGTGGTACCTACCTTGAATTCTGATGTTCAGTTGAAGTCTGGTAGCTGACTTTCCATTGTTCACCCTGGTTCCCTGAAGAAAGCAGCAGCAGCTTTATACACCAACTGATGCTTCAGCTGGTGTGACATTCCATCATGTTTTAGCATCATTTTGTTTTAATTTAAGCCAACAACAATACAATCTGACTGGTAAATTACCAGCCCATCCTGTACGGCTCATATGGTCTATTAATGGAGTTCAACATAAGAAGGCAAGGTTGGATATTAAGTTGGAAGCCCAACAGGTTCTCCACATTCCTTAAAAGGCTATGCTCCAACTGTGACCATTAAGCAACCAGACAGTGAGTCTATTATTTTCATATTACTATAAAAAAGAAATTGAGCTGTTTTGTGCATGTGTGTGGTGAATCCTACCCACAAAAGCCTGTTATTACATGGTAAACTCCACGAAGTTCACAGACTCATCTAAGGAGGCTCTAAACATTATGCCAAGCACTATCCAATATTCATACTACATCTCTCATACTTCGTTTTGAATTTTATTTTCATATTACTATAAATTATTGTAATTTATAGTAATATTTCATATTACTATAAATTACAAAATCTTATAGTTTGACCTGTTTTGTGCATGTGTGTGGTGAATCCTACCCACAAAAGCTGTTATTACATGATAAACTCCACGAAGTTCACAGACTCATCTAGGGAGGCTCTAAACATTATGCTAAGCAACTATCCAATATTCATACTGCATCTATCATACTTTGTTTTGAACTCATTCATAGTCATGGCACCCACAATAGACTCTGGCAACCTATTCCACTTATTTACCACTCTCCAAGCAAATCTAGTACTCACACCAATGCCAACCACGCTCTTGCTCAATTTCCAAGGAAATTGAGCAATCTGTTCTCCCACTATCCAATCTGTTCTGAAAACTTCCTCTGTATTAATTCTGTTAAAACCTTTCAGTAATTTGTATGCAAGACATACAAATTATTGAAAGGTTATATAATCATATCATCCCCTTCTGCCTATCAACCAATTTCTATAACCCACAAATCTTTAACCTATCTTCATAAGGTGCATTCGATAGACATGCCACCATCTTGGTCACTTGCTCTGGATCATCTCCAAGAAACCTATATAAGGAGGTATAATAACCTGCTTATCTCTACTCATCAGAGTATTCTTCAGTAACCAAATAATTCGATGAATTGTTTCAGTCACTTCTGCAATATGTCCTCTAAACTTCAACTCCCTATCTACTAAAACCCACAAATCTATGTAAACTGACATCCGTTCTTTTGTGCCTATACTGCCAGTCTATTTAAATAATCCTGAAAAATTTCAACATGTTTATTGACTATTGTGCTATCCAATTTTGTATTATTGGCAAATAAAATTTCCTCTTATATCATTTTCTGTATCATTAATGTACAAATTAAATAGTAGTGGACCAAGTACCGAGTCATGTGGCATGCAATTAGTCACAGACCTACTGTACTCTACTCCTGAGTAAACTACTGCCTGGCATCTTTCCATCAATGATTTCAACTTCATACCCATCCCATTTTGCTACAATTTATTTATCAGAATTCAATGCAATATCTGTCACAAAAATTATTAGTATCACACATGGATCAAAGTTATGTGTTTGGTATAAAGAACAGAGTTTCTGACCAAAAGAGAAACCTATTTTTCAAGATGCTTCATACCTCCAATAAGCAGAATAGGAGTATCAAGCAATGGAATTCATCTATTTTCATACTTAGGTATTCATAAAACATCCATGCCCATGATGGGATTCAAACCCACAGCCTGATGTGGGTTTGAATTTGATGGGATTCAAACCCACTATTTACCAAATTTACATACATTTGATTTGAACTTTGTTTCCTATTCTAGCATTTAAATTCCCTGCTAGTAATAAGTGGTCTATGTTTATCAGTTCTATTTATAATTCTTTATAAAGCATATTTCCTTTTTCTCTCTCTTTAGATGAAAAGCACCAATTACTGTTGTGTGGTCTCAAAATGATTGGGTTAATTTCTAATATTTTTTTCATTCCAATAGTCATACAATATTTTTCTTTATTATTTCTTGTGTATATTAATCCTAATACCTGTCTATGCTACCTCCTCCTTTTTACACAAGCATATCTTCATTTGTTTCTTTGGCTTCTTCTTCTTTTTTTTTTTTTTTCTTTAAATCTATTATGCATATATTTATATTGGCTTGGTTTAGTTGTTCATCCAGCTTATTTTTTTGCATGTGTGTGTGTGCAACACTTCTATATTCCATATTGCAATTTTTATTATAAATTTCATTTTCCAATTTTGCATATCTTTTCCTGAATTAAGGTAATTGTCTTGATAATTTGTACAGCTTTTCTTGAACTGAAACAAGAGCAGCAACTTGTTCCCAATAAAAACTACTAGCCTTCATTGAGTAAGTCCAGTGTTATGTTGTTACCTATATCATCTGCTGACGATAGCAGTTGAATTGCAGCCAAAAAGAATAGGAGATAGGTGGGAAGGGTGGTTGTTCATTTAAGGCAGTCTGGGGTGAGATCAAAGCCAATAAGACAAAATATATGGCTGGTTGCTGATATAGGCAGGAGGTTCCAAAGATGGTCTGGGAGACATGTATCAGCAAATTAATACAATGAGCACAGGCTGAGTGATTATTATGGGAGAATTTCAACTATGGAGATATACATTGGAAGGAAGGAAATGGAATGCATACACCTAATGAGAGATAAATTATTTGAGGCAGAATGTGATGGAGGAGACCAAGTGCAAGAGCTATTCATAACCAAAGTGGCTACATTGCCTCTGAATGGGGAAAGTGACCATATGGTCTGGTCTTGACTTGGGAGATCACAAAAAATTAGGAATATTCTGTAAGAAATGTTATATTTGGAACTACAAGGCATGTGATTATGACAAGCTTAGGAGGAAGCTTGAAGCTGTACCATGGCATAAAACCTTGTAGGAGAAAGATGTTAATAGAGAATGGGGGAGAGAGTTAAGGGGCATCTAGAAGAAGCAATATTAGATTGTAAGGAGAGTTAATCAGGTAGGAGTTAGATGAATGAGTAAGGTCATTAAGCATGAGCTTCAAAAAAAAAAAAAAAAAAAAAAAAAAAAAAAAAAAAAAAAAAAAAAAAGCTGTGAAGAGTATATAAGGAGAAAGGTGACCAGCAAACTCATGAACAGTACAGGGGGTCAAGCAAGAAAGATAACCAGTATGGTAAGGAAGGCAAAATTAGATTAAGAGAAGATTACGAGTAGGCCAAAGGAAATCCCAAAGAGTTCTTTCATTATGTGGCAAGTAAGAGGAAGAATGGCTATGGAAGACTAACCTTAATGACTGCTGATAGTCACAAGGCGACAGAAGCAGATAAAATAGCTGAGTTACTGAGTGACCACTTTGCAATGGTGTATCATCCAAGTGAGGTTAATGCTGTGAGATATGTGACAAACGTATGTGGGAACAGAAGTGGATGAACTGGAGGTGCTTAGGATACTGCAGAATCTCAATGTAAATAAGCTGTGGGATTAGACAGGATATCAGCTCATGTTATGCAGGAATGTGTAAGAGAACTGGTAATGTTCCCTTGGAACTAGGCTCTTTAATTTAAGTCTCAGTTCTGGTAGAGTTCCAAGGAAATGGAAAGAAAACAAAATAATTCCCTTGCATAAGAGAGGTTCTAGACAAGGGGTGGGCAACCCTTGGCACGCATGCCAACGACTTTTTTCCGGCATACAATCCAGGGCTCATCTTAAAAAAATAATTAAATAAATACATATCCGACATCTTTGCTGAGTTGTATATTTTTAACTTAATAGAATAAAATTTTATTAAGTACAGCAATACCAAATAAAAATGCAATAAAGAAACAAACACTATCAACTGTTTTAGTAATAATAAGTAATAAGAAAATTAAATAAGCATCCTATTCCAAATCTATCCATCCAGCCATCTATCCCTGCAATATACTGACATATAAGTTTTGTCCCATTCAGTTGGTGCATCGTTCGCCAGGCAGCCAGACTCCTTTACCATCATTATATATATATATATATATATATATATATATATATATATATATATATATATATATATATATTTTGTGTGTGTGTTTCATAAAGAATTTATCAGCTTTCTAAAGTGTGTGTGTGTGTGTGTGTGTGTGTGTGTGTGTGTGTGTGTGTGTGTGTGTGTGTATATATATATATATGGATTTGGATTTAATTAAATCGTAATTCATTAAAATGTGGATTGGAAGTATTTATTGTCAATTTAATGCCAAAACCACCAGCAAAGGAACAAAGACATTCAAATGAAGAGGATATTAGAGAATTTAAACAATACTGGACTGAAACATTTGGTATGATTAAATAATAAAGCATTATGCATTTTATGTTTCAAATCAGTTGTTTGTAGGATTTCTTCTGTAAAAAGACATTTTGAACCTGTTCGTAAGAACTTGAGCAAGAACAAAGAGAATTAATTTGTCGTTGATTGAGCATGACAAAAAAAAAAAAAAAGTTTGATAATTTCATGAAATTTATTTCAGGTAGGCCTAGTTCCAATTTAGTTGTAGCTAGTTCTGAGGTTTCAAAAGTTATTGCTCTACATGGAAAAACCACTCAGTGATTGGAAGTATATTAAAGCATGGCTAGAATGTACTCCTTTCCTTTTGGCCAATCTTTCAGAAAAGGTAAAAATTATTCTGCACATTAAAGATTTGTCTGTGAGTAGAAAAGCAGTTAAGGATAGGATAATTAAGCTGGAAAGGAATAGAGTAGAACAATTAAATGATTTGACTTCATGTAAGTTATTTTCTATTTATAAGTTATTTGTGTTGATGAGAGCACAGACATTACATAATCAGCTAGGCTAGCAATATTTGCTTCATTTTGTAGGGTTGAAGAAGTATGCGAAGAGATGATTAACCTTGTAACACTACTAAGCATACCACTGGGGTTGAAATATGTAAAGCAGTTATGAACGAATTATCTATTCGACAAATTGATATTTCAAAAGTGGTATTCGTCACAACAGATTGTGAACCCAGCATGATTGGTATGAAAGCAGTTGTAAATCTGTTTGCAAAACATATTGGTCATTCACTGATAAGTTTTCATTGCATAATACATGAGAAGACTTTATGTGCAAAAGCTGCCTAAAGGAACTTCAAGAAGTGATGTAAACAGTAACCAAGGTTGTTAATTACATTTCTGCACGTGCTTTGAATAAAAGACAATTTCAGAATCTATCAAATGAGGTGGATTCGGTGTACAAAAGACTAATAATGTATAACAATGTTCGTTGGCTTAATCAAGGTCCTGTTCTGAAACGATTTGTTGAATGCCTGGATGAGATAAATCTCTTTTTGACTAATCAACAAATGTCTTATAAAGAAATGTATGACATCATGTAGGCTTGTAAACTGATGTTTTTTGTAGATTTTTGTGAACATTTAAATGACCTGAATCTTAAACTATAGGACTCTGGTAAGTCTCTTGATGTTATGTTTGATGACATAAAGGCATTTGAAATGAAACTAGCAGTTTTATAAGAGGGATGTAGATAGCAAGAGATTTAGATATTTTCCAAACCTAAAGAAATACATCAATGATCTCCAAAAGGATGAGAAAACAGACTGCCAATGTCTTCAAAAGCTCTTTTTAAACACCAGTGTGTCAACTGTTGAGCAGTTCTCTCTAAGATTTGTTAAGTTCAGAGAATTAGAAGATTGCAAAATCCATTAAGTTTCCAGACACTATAAAACAGACTGAATTAAACTTGCAGGTGTTTTTGTGGATAAATATGGATGATTTTGAAATGCAGTTGATTGATTTTCAAAGTATCTCAATTTGGAGGCAGGAATTTGTTGACCTCAGAGGTAAATTAGAAAATATTGAAAAGAAGCGATTAGAGACAGGGATAACAGAAGTGAGGAAAATGAGGTACTAAGGACTTGGAATACTATTCCAGAAACTTTAGTATGTTTAAACATCTTTGCAAAAGCATTACTATTCATTTTGCATCTACATATTCTTGTGAATCATTGTTCTCAGTGATGAACTTTGTTAATTCTCGTAATAGGAGTAGCCTTACAGATGAAACTAGTAACGTATGCATATCTCTAAAGGTTGCAAAATATAAACCTAATATAAATTATCTATCATCAGTGATGCAGCAGCAGAAGTCTCACTGATGCTAAATAAATAAAATATCCACTATTTTTCTTTCTCTAGTTTTGATTTGATGTTTTCTGCTAAAAATTAACTTCTGTTTAATATATCATGTAGGTAAAATATCATTTTATTTTATCTGTAATTTTTATGTATTATTTGTAAGGGATTAAGAATTAACAAAGGAATATCTTTTATTTTCTATTTTTTTTATTTAATTTAATTTTCTTTTATTGTGTTTTAGTCAAGTAAAATAATCATGAGATTGTACACTGTAATATATTGGAAAAAACTTGAAAAAAACTTGTCTGATTGATCTTTATGAAAAAACAAAACAAAAAAATTCAGAATTATTGTTTACTGTTTTGCTGATGTTAAAAATTGAGTCTTTAAATTGTGTGACTGTATATGGCAGCTAAAATTACACTTAAAGGAAAATAAAAAAATACCCATGATATCAACAGGGTAGAAGGACTTGTAAGTAAAAACTCCATCACTATTTATATTCATTCAATCTTGCATGACTTACAGTAATCACTCGTACAATATTCTTTGATTTTACTGCTCTAGCGTGATTTGTGATTATTTGAAAAGGTTCTCCCAATACCGAAAAGACACCAAATAATAATGTTCTGCAAAATTTCGGTTAGCACATGAGAAAAATTTGCATCAAAGATTTGGTGATTTCGACATGCACGTTTAAAAAGGTTGCCCAACCCTGTTCTAGACCAATTATAGACCAATCAGTATCTCAGGAATGATAGTAAAAGTACTGGAAAAATTGGTCAAAATTAGAATGCAAGAATGGGATGGATAAGAATATGATATTCTGTTATACAAATTAGAACAAATGGGGATGGATGTGACACTTATATGGATAAGGGGATGGCTGCTGACAGATACAAAAAGTGGTATGTGGAGAAGTGGAGTCCAGACAAAAGCAGGTGACTAGTGGTGTGCTGCAAGGTTCAGTGCTAGGAGCACTACTGTTTAATCTGTACATAAACAATATCAGAAATAACCTGAATAGAAATATCCAGTTATTTGCTAATGAAGCAAAATTAGATAGCATAATGATGAATCAAGGCAATGGAGAGCTTACAGGATGATTCAAACATACTGGCAAAAGATAATGGGCATCAGTTTAATGTGGAGAAATGTCAAGTTATTCATTTTGGGATAAACTGATACAAGCTCTGTACCACACTGATAGAACTGTACTCCAGGAAATAGATGACGTATAAGCTTTAGGGGTGGTGGCAGATAGAGAGTTGAAGTTTATAGAACATATTGCTAAGGTAGTAGCTCATAAGATCACTCAGCTATTGAAGAATATACTAACAAGTAGAGATTATGAAGTTATTTCTCTTTATAAGGTCTTGACACATCCACATCTGGATTACAGTACTTACGTCTGGTCTCTTGAGGATGAGTAAGTGGTGGTGACCACGCCAAAATGGTAATTTTATCCTAATATGGAACATTCCATATTAAGATAGATTGAGGGTGTGTGAACTGCAGAAATTGAAAAGGTAGGTGAAAAGAGGGGAGTATAATAGAAACATTTCAGGGAAAATGTTTCAGCACTTGGTTAGAGGGGCAGAACAAGAGGTCATCCTTGGATGTTGAGTAAAAGTGTGATTATTAGGGGTGTGATGACTTTTTCCTTGGAGAGTTGTGAATGATTGGAATGGATTGCCAGAATCAGTTGTTAGCACTTTGTCTGTTAATGGGTTCAAGGAAGGATATGATAGATTGTGTGGATAGTTTGGGACTCCCTTGATGAATCTTCAGCCTCCATGGAGGTGCCCATACAATAACAATAATAATATCCTCTGAACAGTCATTTCTTCTGTTACTGATACTGGGACTAGGGTTATACCATCCATACATAATGACCAGAGCCTTGTTTGTACTTTCAGAATAGAGTAGACAAAAAAAAAGAGAGGTTGATATTTGAGCAGAAGCTTTATTCTGCAGGTGACCATCCCTTCACACATGTCCCTAGTGTAGTGAATGATAACTGAATCAGATTATTTTCATACATCTAGAAATGGCCAACTTGGAATTTCCATGGGAGCTGGATAAATAATAGTTCATTTTATATATAAGTATACAAGTTTTGTACTTTTTTTTTTAACATACAAACTTAATGCTATATTATATTAATATTTGTAATATATGATTAGAGAAATCTCATGAAACATCATATAACGACATGAAAAAAAAAAAAACGATATGAAACAATTAGTAAAATTATATAGAACCAAATTAGTTTTCAAAATAAAAAAGTAAGAATACTAATGAAAAATATTCGCTCACATCTGATTTGTCTATCAAGTTGAAACTGCTCTTTACGTAACTTTGAAGTCCATTCTCTTACCTGTGAAAGAAAAAATTTTTATAAACCTGAAGAAATACAAATAAAAGCAAACATAGGTATTCTATAGGACTATAATGCTACTATAGGGCTATCAAGTACTACTCGTAAAGCGATACTTGGAAAATGCCAACTGGGAAGATATCTCAACTAGATCCTATGTATATTTTACATCACCCAGTAAAAAACACCACTGCACTGCTTAGTGGAGGCTCAAAGCAGTCTGGTTTTCAGAGCAAGGGTGACACCCTTCAAGGACATGCTACACAGATGGTAGGGATCAGACCCTCCTCCAGCAATAACAGTTCTACAGGCCAACCACTAGATAATACATAAGACCAAACCTTATAGAACATATTAGGAGGGCTCCCAATCATAAGAAGTCCAACTATGATGGTATGCAGGGGACACTGTTGAGGTGACATGCGGACAGAAAGACTGGGTGTGTGTGTGTGTGAGGGGCAATATATCTGCTAATCTTTTCCTTTCAACTGCATGTGACTACCTTTATTTAACTTTCTTCTTCAATGAAGGTCAGCTTAATGAAATACAGTTGTAATGCAGATCAGAAAACATCACCTACAAAAAGCAATTCAAAAAAAAAAAAAAAATCCAACCAAAATATATATCACACAAATGTTAATAATTTTACCAAAAAAAAAAAAAAAAAAGGGTTTTCATATCTAATTTCCCAATATTTGCAGCCTCAGCAGCAATTTAAATGATGTGCATTAATTCCAGTTACTCAAATCAGTCTTGTTATTCCTAACATAACCTCAGCTGGTAGTTGGGATTACAAGCTGAGGTTCAAGGTGTAGTTGAAGCCTTCTCAGCTGCCCAAACTACACCTTGCACAATGCCTTCTATCACAAGGTGGCACTCTGGCATTCATAGGAACTAACATCCCATGTCAAAGAATGTTATATCCTTGAATTTCCTGTGTCTGATCTGCTTGTTCAAAAATTCTTTACAAAACCATGCTGCATTCATCTGATAACTATTACTTTCCAAATTATGATAACCACTCTGTCTTTTTGAAATATTTAAAGCTCAATTTTCTGTAGTGATTTCAAATACTGAAACAGTGAGATCATCATCCTTTAGGATTTCAATGTCCACAACTCAAAATGGCTTCTCTTTTCCTGTTTTACTGATCATTACTAATGGCAAATACCTTAATCTCTACCTACCAGAATACTAGATAACCTCACCATCCTGCCACAACAGCCCTAACCTCTTTTTCACAAGCTCTCCTTCCAAACACACTACGGATGACCAAGACAGAGCCTGACCAAGTCTCCTTGCCACATCATGGCCTATTATTTGTTATTCAGTCTGAGCCTGTGTTTGATACAGTTCTCCTTCTTGATAACTCAGACCAAAATCATCCAAGTTTCCTTCACTACAGAAAAGTCTTCACCAAGCCATTCTTAACACAGTTGCAATACATGTCAAATGGAATCATCTTTGGCTGCAACTCATCAGTTATCATTAACAGTACTCCTCCTCCCCATTCTATCTTTTCTATCCTCCTTGAAAATATTGTACCCATCACATTCAATTCCAGTGACCACATCTTCTGCTGACAGCCAAGTTTCACTAATGTCTACAACTTTTGGTGAGATTGCACTGACTAATGCCAAAAATTCTTCCCACTTATTTCGAATGCTTCTTGCATTAGTATACAAAAATTGCAGATTCCCTTTAGTTCTTATACCAGCTCTAAAACCGATATACATGTCACTAATTTCAGTAGTCCCATGCCGATTTTTATCCACTCTATTCTGCAATTCCACGAATAAGGATCAACAAATATACAATCACTGCTTAAGTTTCTCCCTCTTACACTCAACCTTTTCAATTTTAGTTTCCCTGCCCAATTACTTCAACTTGTTCAGAAAACAGTAACTTCTTCAATCGCTTATGACCTTCCATGTTCAGATGCAACCCATCTCTTGCATACAGCTGTCTTTTGCCTTCAAACACACTCCAGACATCAACTAATTCCAGACCTCTTTTTTTGCACATTCTTGCAATCATATTATTCATTATCATCGCTCATCTACTTACTCATAATTGTCAAAACAAGGCAGCACACAATCCTCCCATTGACACTTTTCTTCTTCACGATATCTAACAATGTTCTTAAATCTTTTGCTACCCGATTTATACTACCATTCAGGTCATTTGTCTCCCACCATAACTATAATCTTTTCTGCATCATGCCCTCTCTTTATTGTTAAAGCCACTCTCTCTATTGTTCCACCAGCCAAGCACTCCTCAGGCATACTGCTCTCCATGCCCTTAATCATAGAATATATTTTACCACTCATAACTTCATTCAGGTCCAAACAAGCGTCACTCACGGCCTCATTTTCTATGCAATTCAGCATGACTCCCCCAGTTTCATTACTCAATGCTCTTTTACTTACTCCCTCACTCTCACGACATCTTGTTTCTTCTAGACCTCTTGTGCTTTCATTCTGTTGACTCCAAATCACTCCCATGCTATTTACTACTTCATCAATTACCAAAGACTCTCCCATACTTAATCCTGTTCTAGTTACTTCAGCTCAAGTAATCTTCATAGTCCTAATTTCTCTATTCACATTAAACTCAGTTTTAATTTCCAGAACCGCCTTACTGAGCACTTCCAATTCCTCTTGCAGAAGATGGTCACTTTTCATTTTCACGAACTCCTGCTGAAGTTATTCCGCTATGGTCTCAATCTCTGCTTCCATTCCTAATCGCTTCAGCCTATCCCAACACTTCTCACATATGTCGACGTTTTCATTCTTCTCATTTAGCCAAACAGTCCCCAGATCCTTCAGTGCATATATATAGCAGTTTCTGCAATGCATCCATTGCAAAAAATCCAACGCAGAGCCAGACTTTCGTATAGAAGTCCTCCAAGCCGCTGACGTACGTCTCTTGTTGGATGCCATTTTTAGACACTGAAGTAGTGAAACAAACATTCCCAACACTTCTCACATATGTCAACGTTTTCATTCTTCTCATTTAGCCAAACAGTCCCCAGATCCTTCAGTGCATATATATAGCAGTTTCTGCAATGCATCCATTGCAAAAAATCCAACGCAGAGCCAGACTTTCATATAGAAGTCCTCCAAGCCGCTGACGTACGTCTCTTGTTGGATGCCATCTTTAGACACTGAAGTAGTGAAACAAATAGCAGTGAAAACACAATATATACAACAGAATTTAAAACAATAACACCACTGAAGGACACTTGTATCCAACCGAAGCACAACTGCAGCACAATTTGAGACAAAAAGCCACACTATACTTTAATTTAAAAACACGTTTTCTAGCATAACTCAACATGGCCACCATGTTCGCTAGGATGAGATTAAAGAGGTGGCTGAAACTCATTGGCATAGATATAAGTTCAAGATAGGGCTGAATGAAGGACTTTGAGGGAGGCCTTCATCCAGCAGTGGACAGAAAATGAACATTTTTCTGATTAGGGAGTGTAGTAGATTAAAAAAAAAAAAAACAGTATAAGGAGAATGAAATGGATCAGAAGGTTGGAAAAATAAAGCACTCCGTGGTCAATATTTGAAGGATACTGAAGGGAAAGTTAACAGTCATTAACTTGGCAATGGCTTCAACAAGGCAACATCAAGAAAGAGACAGAAGATCTAATACTTGCTGCTCAAGAGCAAGTACTACAAATGAATGCAATCAAGGCAAAGATTGAAAAGATATATAATGATAGCAATTGCTGACTTGGTGGAGATAACCAGTGGGCCATCTAATTAGTTCATACAGACTATAAACAAAAGCACGATTAATTGAAAAAGCTGGATAGGAAATAGTTTCCTATCCAGCTTGTTATTCTTTGCCTGTGAACTCTTAACTGAATATAGAAATGATGATAAAATAAAACATAAAATCATTCCATACCGGAGGAGCTGAGATTAACATCTCTAATTTTGATACTACTTTCCTTCATAATTTGATCCATATAGATAAACAGCAGTGGAGAAGATAATGTGCATCCATCTCACAACTGATTTTACATCAAACCATCATCCCATATCTTGCTCAATTCAATGCTGACTTACAATTTAAATATAAACTGCATATGGCTCAGTACAATGTCACATTTACACCATATAGTTGTATTTTGAACAGCTTTTCTCTTGGAATCTTGTCATGTGCTTTTCCAGATCTACAAAATTTACAGATCCTTGTTATATTTTCTGATTAGGGAGTGTAGTAGATTAAAAAAAAAAAAACAGTATAAGGAGAATGAAATGGATCAGAAGGTTGGAAAAATAAAGCACGATAAAGAAAGAAAAATAAAATAAAATAAAGCAAAATAAATATCCGGAATAAGGGAGAGGAATTGGTGGTGCAGATAGCATCAGCCTGGCCAAAAATTATTGCGATCACTGAGACGTGGTTGACAGAAGGGGATATAACAACAGGAATAGAAGTTGCTGGGTATAGCATTTTTCGTCAGGATAGGAGGGGAAAGCGTGGTGGTGGGGTACTGCTTATGATAAGTGATGACCTATGTCCTCTAAGAGTGGAGAATTTGGAAGGAAGTGAGACAAATGATTTTAAGAGCGTATCGCAAATGATATTATGCGCAGGTTATGCGGACGGTGTGGTGTGGAATTTGTGGACGTGTGGAATGAGTTTGATGGGCGAAAGGACTTATACAAGATGGATGGACTGCATCTGAATGGACTTGGTGTGCGGAGACTGGAAAAAGTGTTGCTGAATGAAGTGAAAATGGATGTGCAGAACCAGGGAAACTAGAACTACCAAGGAGGGGGGGAAGTGGATATCCAGACATCAGTGAGACAGTTGAGTGTAAAAATGTATATAATGTACCTGAGCCAGCAATAAGGACAAAAAATGGGAATGGGATATTTAGAATAACGCATCAAGATAGGGGTGAGACAAAGGGAACACTGCAATTCATGTATACTAATGCCAGGAGTATTAGGAACAAGAAGGAAGAATTTTTGGCCTTGATTGGCTCTTCCTGGCCACAGGTTATTGGCATTAGTGAAACATGGCTGACGGAAGATGATATAGTTAGTGGGATAGAATGTATAGGTTATAGCATGTTTAGGAGGGACAGAGAGAATAAAATTGGGGGAGGGGTGTTATTGATGATAGCTGATGAACTGCAGCCAAGGAGAATTGAAGTATTGCAGGACAGTGAAAGGAGAATGGATGAGGCTATTTGGTGTGAGATTGATACTGGCAGAATAAAATATACAGTTGGGTGCTGCTATAGACCAGGTGATGGAATAGATGGTGGAGATGGTATGCATAAACAAATTGATGAAATGAGTGGAAGGAGGGTAATTATTATGGGGGATTTCAACTATGGTAACATTGATTGGAAGGAGGAGAGGACACATGTGAGGAAGGAAATGGATTTTATTCAATTATTAAGGGATAACTATCTGAAACAGCATGTAATTGAAAATACTAGGGTCTGGCTTAGTCCCGAAGGCGTGGAAAGAGGGGAAAATAGTTCCACTGCATAAAGGAGGATCCAAGACTATGGTTGCAAATTACCGACCGATCAGCATATCAGGAGTCGTTGTCAAGGTCTTGGAGAAAGTAGTCAAGGGAAAAATACAGGAATGGATTGATGAAAATGAGATACTGTACAGAGGACAGCATGGCTTTGTGAAGGGTAGATCATGCCTCAGTAACTTGCTCAAGTTTTATAACAGGGTGACGGCTGAACTGGATAAGGGAAATGGGTTTACAGTGATACTGCTGGACCTGGCAAAGGCGTTTGACAGGATACCACATGGAATTCTAATCCGTAAACTACAACATATGGGAATGGATATAGGGTTGGTGAGATGGATAGCTGGGTGGTTGATGGAGAGATATCAAAGAGTAGTTTATTCAGGAGTAGAGTCCAAAAAACGGCCTGTGACTAGTGGTGTGCCACAGGGTTCTGTTCTTGGACCCCTGCTGTTTAATCTGTTCATTAACGATATAGGGAATGGTCTAAGTGGGACAGTTCATTTGTTCGCTGATGATGCAAAGTTGGGTAGGGTGATAGCGAATGCAGAAGATGTCAAAGTCTTGCAAGATGACTTAGATAGATTGGAGTTCTGGACTAAGGAGAATGGATGTCAATTTAATGTGACAAAATGTAAGGTTATGCATTTCGGAGTGAAAAGATTAGCAGCAGTATACCACATTGGTGGAACTGTACTCCAAGAGATTGATGAGGCCAGGGACTTGGGAGTGTTGGTGGATAGGGAGATGAAGTTTAGGGGGCACATTGCGAAAGTAGCTAAATCAGCTCATCAACTCACTTGGTTGTTGAAAAATACCTTGACGAGCAGAGAAAAACAAGTTATTGTACCTCTGTACCGAGCCCTGATAAGACCTCATCTCGACTACTGTGTCCAGATTTGGTCACCTCGGTTCCTTCTTGATGGGGAGGAGGTTGAGAGGATCCAGAGGCGAGTGACTAAGATGATAGCAGGTCTATGGAATGCACCATATGAGAACAGGTTGAAAATTTGTGGGTTGCAGAAACTAGTTGATAGGCGAAAAAGGGGAGATATGATTGAGACATTCAAATTGCTAAAAGGATTCTATAGGATTAATTCAGATGATATTTTTGAGATCAGGACTGGTGGTGGGAGAACTAGGGGACACCCATGGAAGCTGGGCAAGAGCGTGGTTAGCAGGGGTGTTAGAGCTGGGTTCTTTACTTTTAGAGTGGTAAATGAGTGGAATAAGCTGCCAGAGTCTGTTGTGGGTGCTATGATAGTGAGCGAGTTCAAGGCAAGGTATGATAGATACTGTGAGAATGTTGAACAGCTGTGTGAACATGATGTTTAGGGCCTCCCTCGATGAGTCTAAGGACTCCTGGAGTAGCCCGTGGTAATAATAATAATAATAATATTCTAGTGACTTCTCAACTATCTGTGTTAAAGTGAAAATTTTAATCCTGTTTGAATTCATGCCAGCTTGTTCTTCTCCAAGTTTCTATTCCACATTTTTTTCCTAGTCTCTTCTCAAGTATGCTTGTATAAATCACAGAATTTGTTATTTGAACCTCTATTATCTTCAAGCGCCAAATATCTTGCTAATTATGTTTTGCCAAATGTTATTCTTAAAAAAAAAAATGCAGCTGTCATTTATACAAATGGTTACCATCAAGATAAATTTTCCTTTTTTTTTTTTTTTACCTTTTGCACTGGACTAGTAGCTCTGTATTAATGTCACTTAGGACTTGAAACATCTTTGCAAGTAGGAAATACAGTGTATTATTATTTCTTCCAAACAGCTGCCTAAAAAACAATTATTCTACTTTATGTGTTGGTTATCAAAAAGTAACAATTACTATTATTAAAATTTTAATTTTCTAAACTTGTAATGGGCACTTCTGAAAAATTTGTACAACATAAAAATGTCTATAATAATTTTGATCTGTTTTTATCTTTATTGTTCTACATATGCCATCTTATCATTCCAGGATGTGATTGATGTACAATTTTAAAAACACCCAAAATTCATCTTTAGATGTTATCTTGCAGATCTAAATGGGTGCTTTAGAAAAGTGACAGCCACCTGTTATATGAAGTGTAGCTATGTTGTGTGTATCAAATATAAAGGCAAAAGTATGTGTCAAAACTAGTAACTATCTGTTCTCAAACATGAGTGTCACAAATTAAATCAAAATTAAAAAAAAAATTTTAGGTAGCTTTTCAATAGTAATTTTGCTAAGTTTTTATTTCTGGAATAATATAAATAATTTCTGGAATCATTTCCATACATTGGTAAACTCTAAAGCAATGTCTGTTGGATTATAAAATCCAAAATGTCATACCTAGTATTTCCACTGTTTAAAATAAATAAAATAAAAATTTTAACAAACATTTCACAAACACATCAAAAACAATATGGCTTTCCAAGTCACATGCAAAACTCTTCGGCTTTTGAGATAGCAGATCCATTATTTGGATGAAATCCATATGAGATTGCCAACAAGGATGATAACTGAGATTTGGGAAGAAACATGATAGAAACTGATAAGACATTAAAGAGATTTTATAAGATTGTCACAAAGGACAGTGAATAAGCTTAAGGAGAGATATAATGCAATACACGTTTTGCTCAGCTAAGTTATTTTTTATTAGATATTAACAAAATTGTTAAATATATTTGATATATTTTTTTTTTATTTTGACTGTAATTAATTCATGCTGTTTTAGTCATCTACCGTTAAGTCGTATTTCTTTCAGAATCAATTTTCATTATGGCACCAATTACACATGAGAAAAATGGCAGCCAAGACATCGATGTTGGCCGATATCAATGTGCATAATTTAGTTCAGTGTAATGTGTGTTTGATGTATTCGTTGCTGAGAGTGAATGGTTTGTAGTATGAGAGCAAGAACGGGGAAAATATTTGTTGGAACTGTTTTGTAAATGAATATAAGAAATGCGAGTGGCAAAAATATGATGTGAATAATAATAAGGATATAAGGCAGGATTGTCAAGGTGTCGTGAAAAATGCAGTAGTGGAAGTAGTGAGTGGTAGTGCATAAAATATGGGTGAGAGTTTGATGGAAGTGGTTGAAACTAATGTGGATGATGAGACGCTAGTGCAGAAAGAAATTGTACACTTATGTGGACTCCACAGGACAAAATGTGAGCTCGAGCAACTGGAGAAACGATTTGCAAGTGGTAAGGAAGGATAAAGCATGAAAGAAAGAATGAATGGGAAAACCATAAAAGTGCAAGAGACTGGGGGAAAAGAGATAATATTGCATGGGGATTCGATGATGAGGTGCACTTAATGAGAAAGTGATGAAAGCATGTTTTCCAGATGCGAAAATAAAGGATGATAGTGATGCTGTAAGTAGGCAGAAGAATGGAGCAAACGAGTTGATTGTATTGGCTAGCACAAATAATTTGAAAGGTGAGAAATATGCAATGAGAGAAGATATGAAAAAGTTGTTAGTGGAAGTGAAAATGAAGAGCAAGAAAGTAAAGACTGTGGGTCTGCTGCCTCGGTATGATAGGACAGAACTGATAAGGACCATGATTGCCAATGAGAAGATTGTGCAGGAGGAATGATGTGCAGTTTATTGACCTATGGAGTAAGTTTGATGGATGAAAGGACTTGCGTAGGCCTGATGGACTGCATCTCAATGGTTTTGAAGTTAAACGTTAAGAGAAAGTGTTGTTTAGTGAGAGTGTGGTAGTGCAAAACCAGGGAAACTAGAAATATAATCATTACTATGCCCATGTGTCCAGCCACCCTGTGATAAATGTGCATGGGTATGGTAATGATTATGCAATCATGAACATACTTTCACAAATCTCCAATTTAAATGGGTTGGTAATAACATTACACAAGGATAACTATGGGTACAAAGGGATGCTGAAATGCATGTACATGAATGTAAAAAGTATCAGGAATAAGGGCGAGGAGTTTTTAACATGGTAAGCTCAACTTCACCAAAAATTATAGGCATCACTGACACCTGGTTGACTTACAGGAATAGAATGCAAAGGATATTGCATTTTCAGGGAGGATAGAAGGGACAGAAGGTGAGGTATTGCTGATGATAGCTGCAGAATTACAACCTACAAAATTATAAGTTAAAGAGGATATTAGGTCTGAGAGAGATGGTTGATTTGAGGCTGTCTGGTGTGAGATAGAAGAAAATTGGACAAAATACGTTGTTGGGTGCTGCTGTAGACCAGGGGGTCCACAGGATACCATGTATCGGCACAATGAGTGTAGGCCAAATAATTATTATGAGTGACTAACTATGGGGACATTGACTGGAAGGAGGAAAGGGGGCATAGCAGAATGGAAGTGGCATTCATACAGTTGCTATGGGATAATTACATGAAACATGTTATAGAGGGGACAAGGGGGTTTGAGGGTGTTGGATCTGATAATAGCATCAGAAGATGTATCTATAACTAAGTTAGACACTCTGCCTCCAATTGGGGAGAGTGACCATGTAGTCTTGTTCTAGGAAGTTACCAAACACATCGAGTTTTATGTCAAGAAGGGGTTTATGTTCAATTATAAGGCTAGTGATTATGAGAGACTTAGGAGTAACCTTGGAACAGTGCCATGGCTTGAAAAGCTAAAAGGAAAGAATGTCAGTAGCACATGGCAAGTGGTCAGATTGCTTGAGGGTAGTAGTATCAGGCTGCATACCTAAGGTCAGGAGGATAAACCAAGTTGGAATTAAGTGGATGAGTAAGGATATAAAGCAAGAGCTGCAAAAAAAGAAAACATTTTGGAGGCAATATAAAGAAAAATGTGATCAGCATACTCATGAGCAGTACAAAGTGCAAGCAAGATAGTGCAGTAAGGAAGGCCAAATCAGACTATGAGAGAGAATTAGCCAAACAGGCCAAAGTAAATCCAAAAGAGTTTTTTTCGTTATGTTGCAAGTAAGAGGAAAAAATGACTATGGTAGAATGACTTTAAAAAATGCTCATGGTAGGAAGGTGATTGAACCAAAAGAAATAGTTGAGTTGCTGAGTGATCATTTTGCAAATTTGTATAATCCAGGTGGTGATTTTACAACTGCTGATGTTACAGAGATGCATATCAACATTGAGGTAGATGAACAGGAGGTGTTCAGCATATTAAAATATATGAATGTGAACACAGCAGTGGGACTGGATGGCATATCAGCCCGCATACTACGTGAATGTGCAAGAAAATTGGCATTTCCTCTGACAAAGTTGTTCAACCGAAATCTCATCTCTGGCAGGGTTCCAAGACAGTGGAAAGAGGGTAAGATAGTATACCACTGCATAAAGGTGGCTCCAAGACAGAGGTAGCAAACTACAGATCAATTAATATACCAGAAGTGGTTGTTAAAGTATTAGAAAACTTGGTGAAAGGTAAAATACAACAGTGGGTGGATAGTGATGCGATACTCTATAGCGGGCAGCATGGCTTTGTAAAGGGTGGGTCCTGTCTTAGTAACTTATTCACGTTTTATAATAAAGTGACAGCAGAATTGGATAAAGGTAATTGCTACACTATAATACTGCTCAACTTTGCCAAGGCATTTGACAGAATACTACATGGAAAACTATTACAAAAAACTGGAGAGGATGGAAATGGATGAGGTTAGTAGCATGGATGGTGGGGGGGGGGGGGATGGCTGACGGACAAACACCAGAGTGTAGTATATGGTGGAGTGGAGTCTACCTCAGGATTTGGTACTAGGGCCACTACTCTTTAATTTGTATATAAATGACATAGGGAAAGATTTAAAAGGGGATATTCAGTTGTTTGCTGATGATGCAAAACTGGGAAGACCAATAGTTGATAAAGGTGATGTAGATATCTTGCAAGATGATTTAAATAATAAATTGGCATTGTGGGCAAAGGATAATGATTATCAATTTAATGTTACAAAATATAAGGTTATGCACTTCAGGCTGAAAAGGCTGCATATGGTGTATCATATTGATAGTATCAGTTTGCAGGAAACTGATGAAGCTAGGGATAATGACTTGGGGATAATAAAGTTCAGAGGCCATATCGCAAAAGTTGGTAAAATAGCTCAACGAATTACTTGGATGTTGAAAAACACCCTAACATGTAAAAATAAGGAAGTTATTATCCCACTTTATAAAGAGGGATAATAACTTCTTGACTACTGTGCACAGATTTAGTCACCTGGGTTTCTTGGGAACCAGGAGGCGATTGAAAAGATTTAGACGAGTGACCAATACGGTGACAGGTGTGTGGAATACTCCCTATGAGGATTCTCGTGGAAAGACTTAGACGTTGGTTATGCATTTTCACTATATAATTTAAGGAAATTACAACGTACTAGGATATACATTAAAATTAAATTTTAATATATTTCTATTTTTCGGCAACGTCACGTTGCCATTTTCAAGAACTCAAGTACAAGACACGTGCACGCAGGCACAACAAACAGTAAGTGAGGAAGAAGTAGGAAGCTCATTATTTCTCCTAAAGTCCTGATGGTGCCCTCTAGCGGGCAATGTTGGGCGAATCTTGGGCTGAAGGGCTTCTGATGTAGGTTTCCCAAATTTGAGGAAGTCTCGTGCAGCCAAATTTGTTGAGGTTTGGATCGTTTCTTAGGGCTGAAGCTGATTCCATGAAAAGCCTTTCATATCTGTATTTGCTATGGTGGATTATCCTGGCTTTCTTCCACCGTATTCTATGGCAGGTATCCAGAGCATGGTCAGCAAGACCCGAGTGGCTGTACTGGTGAAACCAGATGTAGTCCTTGTGTTCTGAAATTCTGATATCCCTATGAGGATAGGTTGAAAATGCATGGGTTGCAAAGTTTAGTTGATAGGTAGAAAAGAGGGGACATGATAGAAACCTTTAAGATATTAAAGTGGTTTTATAAAATTGATGCAAGTGAAATTTTTCAATATATGAAAAATAGAGAACTAGGGGCCATCTGTGGAAGTTGTGTAAGAGTGTGGTTAGTAGGGGTGTATGGACCAGATTTTTTGCATGGAGTGGTGAGTGAGTGGAATGGATTGCCAGAATTAGTTGCAAGTTCCCTAATGGTGAATGGATTCAAAGAGAAGTATGATAGAATTTGTGTGTGTGTGGTTGATTTGCTCCCATGATGAGTCTCCAGACTACATGGAGATTCTTGTATAATAACTATAAAATGCACCTCAACAAGACATACCTAGTAACTTGTTTCTAGTAGGACTCTTACAAAATATTGTAAACCTATAGTACATTAGTGATGTGGGAAATTTATTTTTATATTTATTAATGTTTTATAATTTTTGTATTTTTTTTAATTTTCTTTTTTACATAAGCTGGAAACTCTTTAGCCCTCCAAAAATTGGGGCAGTGGTCTCACACCAGATGATGAAATTCCTCACCCATCTAAAGAAAACCACAAGCACCTATGCCCAGAGAGGAAGTCAAACCTGAAGCCTATTGGTTGGAGTGTTGATATGCTAACAACCTGGCCAATCAAGCCAGCAAGTGACTTATTTGTTTTAATCATTATCTTCTATATACTCACACACTTTAACACTGATGTGAAAATGCAAAATAGGAATCAAAGTCTGGTTCACAAGCATTTTTCCAAAATGTTTTCAACAATTTCAGGTAACTGATTAAAGATGTCCAGTAAATTCACCTAGAAATTTTATGACTTATATATGATTTTATCACTGACTGATATTATATAGTGCCTTGGTGTGGAAAATTACCCCAAACTTCTTGATGAACAGAACTTCTTGATGAAAGTTTATGTCATGAAAGACTGGAAGTGTAGGTCAGTCTAAGAAGAAAAATTTGATCAAGTTTAGATGTTTTGGTGTTATCAAGAGTAATGGGAAGTGACGTGAGATCTAGTATAGAAGTGTTAGACAAATCTGTGATTTGATAGCATTGAAGTTCACACGGTTATCTTCATCCCATTGATGAATACCAAAGATATTAGAATTTAAGGTATTGGCTATGGAGGGATTCTAGTGATTGGGCACCATAAGTTTGTCAAATGAAAAAACGTGGAGTGTACTCTCATCAGCAAAGTTGAGGATAGGATGTGAAATTAGTGAGGGTAGGGCACTGATGTAAAGAACAAGGAGAGAGGGTCCAAGTACAGAGTTATGTGATATTCTGTACTGGTGGGGAAATCTGAGGAGAGGAAAATCCATCTATCATGACATGTAGTGAGCAGTCAGGAAAGAGACTCAACTGCAAAGGGTAGAAGAAGACCATGAGATGGCATTTGCTGAGCAAGCACACAATTATTTGTCTTAAAGTGAAAAGTCCTGACCACCTCTATTTGTCTGAACACAGCTTATCTTCAAGCTGTTCTTCAAGTTGCTTTTCTATAACTTTTTCTTAGCTTCTTCTCAAGTATTCTTGCATAAATTTTATCTGGCATACACAGTAAGGAAGTTTGCAATTCTCATGTTCATCAATTTAATTTGATTTGCTCATTCATTTCGTATGGTGATTCAACAGCCGTGAGCCCCTTTTATGGAGAGGTACGGAACCACCTCAATCCTCCCCTATTTTTATCCATGCTCGGGACTGGCATAGCTGACAATTCAGACCTATGGCTGGAGGGATTGTCTTAGTATTTCTTAAGTCTCAGAAATTCTTAAGTATTTCTGACCGTATCCGTGTGTCCATGGGACTGGTTTGCCTGCTTGCATGATGAAAAACCCTGCTGTCCATGCCCAAGACCTGCTTCGCTGACTGAGGAAGATCCTTAAGCTCCTCAAGTCATTGATGGGAATCAAACCTTGGACACTCCTCCCCCAGGCATATGGTTGCGAAGCGCATAGCCACTAGGCTAACTGCCGGACAAGAACTTGATACTGTTGGACTTCATATTTTCTATGGTTTAACATACAAAAAAAGTGATTTTACTATAACAAGTGAAAACAAAAATTAGCAGCATTGCCAAATGACACTATGTAAATGTTGGAAGAGGCACGTATACCAGAAAATGATGGTAATAATAAATGTGGTAAACAATAGTTTGGAGTGTAAAGGTGTTTTTTGTTAGTGTATGGGATGAACAAATCTACAGTAAATCACATGTATAGCTCAGTGCACATACAAGTGAATTTGGATGTGTACCGAATTCTACAAGTCATTCACTATAGATGTGTTCATTTCCTATACTAACAAAATAATGAACAGGATACGTGAAACCCGACAAGTTCCATAAGTCGTATGACTTACATCATCAGGGGCATTGGTGTTAAAAAAGGTTAAACACAACTAACAAAGATTAAATTCATACTCCATTAGATGTTTCTAACTGTAACATTGAAAAAATTGAAACATTAGTTACTGAATGTTTATTGGAACATTATTATTTGTTGTCACGTTCTGTGACACAGATGTTTTCATGTTTCGGGTTTTCACATATCCTGTTCATATTTAATAAACACGTGGTCTCAATACCGGAATCTATCTCTCGCACTACTGAACCACAGAAACCTTCGCACACACGTTGTTTACCATATTTGTTACTACCATCATTTTAATATCTTCTAACATGATTAAGCTTATGACTAGTTTCTTCCAAATTAGTCTTATCTCTTAATCAAATTCCTGACATTTATCTTCAAGGGATATACAGGATATGATAGTTCTACATGAAAAATTTACATCATTACTAACTTCATATATACAATTTTCCTCCAAATCAATCTATTACCTGTCAAAGTTCCAACATTGTCAGGTCTTATATTTCTATCTTCTAAGGCACTTTGTACCATATCAATTCACCTTTATCTTGGTCTTGCTCTTATCTTTTTCCTGAAAACCTGGTAGAGAACACTTCTTTTGCTAATCTTTCCCCTCCCATTCTGTTTAAATGACCATACCACCTAAAATTAGCTCTGCTAACACACATTTCTGAATACTAATAATGTCAAGTTCCTTCCTAATATTCTCATTTTTAACCACCCAACTGGCCAAGACTCCAGGTTACCATGGATGCAAAGTGCATATTAAAATTGTAATACCATTGATATTACATTGAAATATATAATGGATACAAAGTGTAGAGGAGTGATGTATTTTATCCATATTGACAGCGACGTGGTTAATATGATATTGCCACTGATGACATCTGTTCACGTCCCTAATCTTTCTCAGGACTCTTATATCTGCTGTCTCTAGTCTTTGGTCAAGTGTTTTACTTCTGACCAAGCTCTCAGATCCATAAGTTAAAATTGGTTTGAACACTGTCTTGTATACAGCTAATTTAGTGTTGACTAATTTCTCTCTTATTCCATATAAATTTATTCAGTTGACTTCTTGCAATACCAACTTTGTTGATTCTTTTTCGATTTTCATATTTAATTTACCATCTTCATTAAAAATTGTGCCTAAGTAGCTGAGATGTTTTATTTGTTCTATAGGTTCACCATTCACAATGCAGTTGATATTTTCAATGCTTCTGTCTATTTTCATTGTCTTTGTCTTGTTATTGCTTACCTTCATACCATATCTTTAAACAGCTATTCAATTTAGTCAGGGAATCTTGCAGACTTGTAGCAGATTTATTTAGAAGTACAACATTATCTGCATAAAGCAAAGAGCTGACATTAACATCTCCAATTTTGATATCAGGTTTAATACCACTTTCCTTCATAATGTGATCCATATAGGTAATGAATAACAGAGGGGATAATGTACATCCTTGTTTGACACCAGATTTAACATTATTATTATTATTCGTGACACCCCCAAGGAGTCCAAAGACTCATTGCAGGAGGAAACCAACTGTACAACTCTCCGTCTTTACTACACAGAGCCTCGACTACCAATCACCTACATCAATGCCATCCACTGCCCACAACCACCACCACTAGGTTTTTTTTCCCTCTGTAAATTGCGTGTTCTGAAGGGCCGATTTGTCTGTACGTGGGATGAAAAACCCGAGTTTCCAGGAGAAAAAAAACCCTGCTACCTCCGTATGAGATCGGCTAATTCACCTTCATTCCAGGCATTCTGTACTTTAGTCCATATAAAGATTTCTCCTGTCATGACGGGAATCGAACTTAGGCCTTTTCTAATTGAAGGGGGCAACTTACTGTCGTTCTTCCAATTGCACTAAGAAGGTGCTTAACATTGAACCATCTTCCTGTACTTCCTTCAATTCTAACTGCTGACTTACAACTCAAATAAAGAGAAGTATTGCTTGACATAATGCTCCATTGACACCATATAACTGTAGCGTATTGAATAGCTTCTCTCTTGGCACCGTGTCATATGCCTTTTCCAGATCTACAAAACTTAAATGCAGATCTTTGTTATATTCCCCATGATTTCTCAACTATTTGTCGTAAAGTGAAAATCTGATTCTGACAGTCTCTATTTGGTCTGAATCCAGCTTGTTCTTCACTAAGCCTCTCTTCCACAATTCCTCTCAACCATTTCTCAAGTATACTTGCTTGATCTTACCAGGAACACTCAATAGAGAAATACCGCTGTAATTCTCATTCAGTTTTATTTCCCTTTTTATATATGGGTATTATGAGAGCTCTATTCAAATCATATGGAATTCGTATCTCTGTCCAGGCATTCTGTACTATGCAGTGCAGTCACTAAGACTTTTATACCTCCATACTTGACCATTTCTGGTCGAATATCATCTACTCCAGCTGCCTTTCCACATTTTAGACTTTTGATGGCTTTTTCTACTTCAAGTATGGATATGTATTCCTGATTGCATGCCTGGTAGTGTTTTCTTATCTGTCATCACTGCTAATTTCATTTAGAATCTTTTGAAGTACTGTATTTGCCAGCGTATAAGAAACACTTTTTTTTCTTTGAAAATAGGTCTGAAAAACAAGGTGTGTCTTATATGCCGATACTCAGTTTTTTTATTACTTTCATTTCTGGAAATTTTCTCTGTCGGCCTGGTGGGCCGAGTGGGCAGCGTATCTGCCCGGTCAAAAGGCTGTGGTTCAAATCCCACTGTGGGCATGGATGTTTGTAATCGTCCCTGAAAACACTAGTGGTGGTGGTTGGCAGTAGATGACGTTGATGTAAATATGAAGCTAGTTGAGGTTGATGGAGTGGTGGTGATGATGGAAACTTGTAGATTAGATGCCCTCCCTCGAAGAGTCTTTGGACTCCCTGGAGGTGTCACGCAATATAATAATAATAATTTCTTTCTTGCTTCCTTGCAGTGAGAGTATTCCAGTTACGTAGAGTTCAGTGGATGGGCATGCGCTGTCAATGACGATCACAGCTGTGTCCATGTTCGTTTAAACATTCCAATTGTTGTCGCAGTTGTTGTGAACGGTGATAAATTTCTGCCATTAAATTTTATCTAAATTTCTTGGCAAATTATGGCTGAGAAACGTCAGCATTGCTACAATATTGCATACAAGTTATGTGTGATTGTGTATGCTAAAGAACATGGAAACAGGGCTGCAGAGAGGCATTTTGGGCCACCCCCAACTGAGAAAATGATAAGAACTTGGCAGAATCAGGAAGAGGATCTAAAAAATCTATTTTTTTTTTCCACCTAAAAATTGTGTACAAAAAGGGGTGCATCTTATATGTCAGCAAATATGGAAATTACTCCATACTTCAAGGATATCTTTTTTCTCCAGTTTTCATATCACCTTTATCATCTCTAATTCCTTTTACAGCACTCTTTCCTCCATTTTTGAACTTCTTCACCAACCTGCAGAATTTATTCCCACCTTCTTGATATTTATTTTCTATGTTCTTACAAAAGTCTTCCCATGACTTTTATTTAGCTGGTTTTACACAGTGTTTAGCTTTCTTATATTTGTCTCTGTATTCTCTAAGAGCACAAGCTGACTTATTTGCCAAGAACTTTTGATATGCTTTCCTCTTTTCCTTCACTGCTTCTTTAACTGAACTTCCTGTGTTCATCATGGAGTTCTGATTTTTCTATCCTTACAGACAATCTCACCATATGCATTTCTTTCACCATATTTGAAATTGGAAGTGATCACCATTTAGTCTTGAGCAGGATAAAATTGAATTTCATATTGAAAAGAAGAACATGTAAGAAAGTTTTTTAAAAGTTGAGCAGCTCTCAGATGTGAACTGTAGACTAAAATATACAAACATTATTCAAAAAAAAATGAAAAAGTTTGAGAACAGGAATCAAACTTTGGAGATTCAGTGGCAAACTCTGAAGAAAACATTGATTGATTTCTTCAGAGCTTGCCACTGAATCTCCAAAGTTTGATTCCTGTTCTCAAACTTTTTCATTTTTTTTTGAATAATGTTTGTATATTTTAGTCTACAGTTCACATCTGAGAGCTGCTCAACTTTTAAAAAACTTTCTTACATGTTCTTCTTTTCAATATGAAATTCAATTTTATCCTGCTCAAGACTAAATGGTGATCACTTCCAATTTCAAATCCTCTGTACACTCTAAGGTCCTGAACCAGAGAGAAAACATCAATATCAACAATAACATAGTCAATAAGACTTTTCTTATTCCTTGCCTCTTCTTTCCATGTAAATTTGTGCACATTTTTATGTTGAAACATGGTGTTAGTAATAACCAGTCCATGTCCTGAGCAGAAATCCAACAGGTATTTGCCATTATTATTAGCTTTGCTCTTTTCTCCAAATTTTCCCAAAATATTTTTGTATGTCTGACAATCATTTCCTACTCTGCTATTTAGATCCCCAACAAGTATCAACTTTTCATTTTTCATTATGTCAGTTGCTTTCTCCAAATCCTCAAAAAATTCCTCCACTTCTACCTTAGCAGAACCTTCTGTGGGACCATAGGCACAAATAAGTCTCATGGTCCAGTTCTCCATTCTGATATTTGCCCACATCATTCTACTTGAAACTGCCTGCCATTCAAGAAGATTAGCCTCGTATTTAGTGTTGAATACTATGGCTACTCCTTCTTTTCCTTGATTGTCATTGCCTGAATATAACATTTTATATTTATTGCTCAGAAAGATCTCACCAGTTTTTGTCTTTTTTGTTTCAGTCTCCCCTATAATATTGATCTGGTACTTATCCAATTCCTCAGCTAGATCTTCTTTGCCATTTAGGATTCTTATGTTGATAGTACCAATCTTCATCTCTGGTGATACTGAGTTGGGGTGTGTTTTAGGGTTTGTTCCAGTAGCTGACTTTTCGCTGTTTGCCCTGGCTAAAACAATGGGGGCCTTGTTTAACCAGGCAACATGCCAGGCAGCATGACATTGTCATGTTGTACCATCATTTAATATTGTGGTTTAAGCCAATAAGAATACAATTTGGTTGGCTAAATCCCAAATTGCCAGCCCATCAGTATCCAGGTAGATACCTAACAGGGTGCACCACGAGGAGGTGAAGATTGGACATTAGATCAGAAGCCCTGGTTGGTTCTCTGTATTACTTTAAAATCATATATGGAGGTCTCCTCTCAGTTATACAGCTTTGCCTTTAAGCAACTCATTAGTCATCTGTTAGGTATAATTTGATTAGGTCTTACATTTGACTCCTAAATGCAACAATCCTCCTATATAATCTTCCTCTGGATCCTTTTCTTGTCAATTTTGTTTTTTCAAACATTTTTGCAAATTCAAATTACTATTCTTTTCTTATTCCATTTAAATAACCATCTTAAATTAGCTCTGCTTATTTAAGATGGTTGAATGCTAATAATGCTGACTTCCTTTTTAATATATTTAAATATGAAAATGATGCCATCTCTTTACCTGCCAACACTTTCTTTGAACTTTCATCTATGATCTCCAGTCTGCAATCAACTGATTTATTTTCTAACCTAACAAACTAACTTGGTTGGAACATGACTTGCATAATTCCAGCTTGTTCTTTTGGTAGATTTCTCTCTCTCTTGTGCCATATAAATTTATTGAAGTTGCTTCCAACTATATTGCAGTTTTATTTATTCTCTTATTGATTTCCATGTTTAATTGCACATTCAATGCCATCTTCACTGAAAACCATAAAAGCTAAAATGTGTAAGAATGTAACTGATTGTTTTCTGTTTTTTTCCCTGCCTATTTTCACAAATTCAGTCCATTTATTACTGATTTTAGTGCCAAATTTGTCACAGAAATTATTTCATTTAGCTAAAGACTCCTGGAACACATGCAGGAATTTATTTAAAAGGAATTTAAAACCTGTATAAATTAAAGAGCTAAGTTTTATCTCTCCTATTTGAATATCAGGTTTAAAACTATTTTCCACTATAACAAGATCCAAATATTAGAAATAACAAAGCTGGTTTACAACATATTGCTATGGTTCCACTCACCTTATATCCATTTGCCATACTACTGAACTACAGATTTACATTTTTTTTCCATTGGTACTGTTCGACCACAGATACGAGACCTTTCAACACTTCTGTGCATGGCAGAAGTAGGAGAATCCATTCTGATAACAGGGTAATCAATCTGTATTGTGGGATGAGTTGTTTATTATTACATGTTGGAAAATTAACTTTTTTTTTAATGGACATTGTAGTTTTAAAAGTGGGAACTCTTTTGCTTGTATAACAGTTGGAAAATTTTACATAAAAAGCACGTGATTTCGTGTGTTTGTGATCATTACATACATTGTCTTATTCCTTTCTCCCCTTCAACATGAATTGTTGTACATGAACATGGTTCCTCACTATGTGTAAAAATCTGCCCTTGGAAACTCTATTTGACCTTAACCCAGATTGATCTTTACTTCGAACAATTTTTTTGGGAATATTCTCAAGTATGATTCCATAACTTTCCTGAACGTTCAATAGCAAAATTCCTGTTTTACATTTATTTTATTTTCATAAATTGTTGCAATGAAATCTCTATTCCAATCATCCTGGACAAAGCTCTCTGAATTATACAGTGTAGGCAGTGCAAAACTTATTTATACCACTATATTTCAGCATTCCAGGTAAAATAATAATCCATTCTAGCTGCCTTTCCAGATTTCATATTTCTGATAGCTTTTCCTTCCACAAGAATTGATATGTACTCTTCATGGATATTTTCTATTTATAAATGTTTTATCACTAGACACTGCATTTAATAATTTTTCAAAGCAATTATTGGAAAAGCCTTTAACTGAGTGAAAAACAGTAAGAAGTCAGAGAAGTTTTGAAAAGAAGAAATTAAAGAAAATGTCAAATATGAGAGATGTGCATGACAGTAATTTGGAGTGGTTTACAATTAATAATGAAGTATAACAAGGAAGTATCTTAGACAATGTTAATGAAACAGCTGTATTTGTTAAAGGTGAAACAGCTCTCTTTGTAAACAATGTGGGTGCATTATAAAGAGTGATTGCATAAATTTGACAAATGTAATTCAAGCAAAAAACTATAGGTTATGCACTGATGATAAGAATGAGAAAATATAATCAAATGCTGACCTGGTTGGCCGAGTGGTTAGCACATCCACTCTCCAACCAATAGGTCATGGACATGAATAATTGTAATGATCTTTAGATGGGAGATGAATTTCATCGCCCAGTGTGAGACCACTGTTCCGCTTAATGGAGACCTGAATAAGTTCCATACTTGGTTTCTAGAGCAGAGTTTCCAGATTATGTAAAAAATAAATAAATAAATATATATATATATATATATATATATATATATATATACACATATATATAAAACTTACCTTAACCCATCTACAATGCAAATGTACTATACATTCGTAAATAACATTTCATAGATGGGAACCACATAAAAAAATAATAAAATAAAAAGAAAAGAAAAAATAAAAATTACATAATGCTGGTATTTAACCACATAGAACAAGTTGAATGTAAAACACAATTAACACACTCAACTAGTTTAGCAAAATAACTGTTTCACATCTTCAGGAGATAATAGTGAATAAAACAAAGAAGTATACTACAAGTAGGTAAAGATCACAATGCTATATATTTAAAAAAGCCTAACCATGGAATGCACATGTGCTATGTAGTAACTTGATGGTTGGGCATTATGCTGGGCCATTTGAATCTGTGTGCATTAGATGTTTTATGAGAGACATCCAGACTTGGTATAAATCATGCCTTGTTTCTTATTGCTGTTGTGGATATTTTAGCATTTCAGATGCTCTTTAAAAGCTCTAGAGCAGAAATTGTAATCTACATGGACTATTTCAGTTTGGAACCACAACACTTCATGTTTAGTTTCAATTGTGTATACTGCTAATCCTAATTTGTGTTATTTTTTTTTCTCTATGTCCTTAAAATGTTCTGACATGTGTATCTCTCCTGACTTACCTGTCTGTCCTATGTAACACATACCACAAGTACAGGTGATCTTGTAAAAACCAGATTTCCTAAGTGAAGACAGGGAGGTTTTGGAGGCCTAAGATGTATCATAGCATTACACAAACCTAAGGTATGTGTAAGTTTAAGGAGAGATACAAAAAATTGTGTGAATAATGGTTAATTTGGACCATTCCACAAGATCTGTGTCTGTAAATCCAATTTCTCTCGTATTCTGAATGAATTGCTTTAAACTCATTCAGAAGGATTTTCTTCTCCCCTATTTTAAAGTCTTTTCACCTCAATTATATCAACATTTCTGTAATACTTCTTCTAGCTCCACTTCTGTTCACTCCATTTCTTGTTACATTGATAATGCTTTTTATGAGGTTTTTCTAGTAGCTGAGTTCTCACTGCTTCCCCTAGTTCTCTAATTGAAAACAGCAGGAGTTTCATAACTAATCAACCTGCCAGCTAGCATAATATGTGATTATGCTGTGATACTACTACACGATTATGATTCCATTATTACTTAGTTCCAGTCATAAATTTTCCTCAAAATTAGCCTATTCGTCAGATCTAATATTGTCATATTTTATATTCTACTCTTCCAATCCATTTCTAACTGCATAAATCCACCTAGATTTTGGATATCCTCAGTCTTTGTCTTCCATCATTACATCAAACTTCTGTTTTGCTCATTTCAACAAATACAGAATATGGTTGTATCTTACTGGGACTTGTAACCCAGTATCCATCACTGAGTGATGGATACTGGGTTACAAGTCCCAGTTAATTGTACATTTTGTATAGACTATTCAAAGGTTTCCTTTTGTATAGCTCCAAGTCTTAAACAGTCCCACATTTGTTAGCATCTTGGTTAGTTTTTTTCTATCAACTGCATCCTGAAAAAAAAAAAAAAAAGAAGAAAAAAAATCATTACTATGTGGGTTTCTCCAAAGAATAAAGTTTTGATTTTTACTTCATACTAAAAGTCAGAGATGGGAACTACATGAACCATAGGGTCAGAAATACTATAGACAATAAGAAATAAGGCTGGTAAGGCAGAGAGTCAAATGAATAAATTTATGTGAAATAGGACAGAAATTAGTCAAAACACTAAAGTAGAAGTATACATGGTGTTCAAATCAATTTTAACTTATGGGTATGAAAGATGGGGGTAAGATATAAAACAGTTGATCAACGATTGGAGACCACAAATATGAGAGTTCTAAGAAAAATTAGGGGAATGAGCAGATAGTACCAGTGACAGAATGATAATGAAAATGGATATACAGCAGCAAACAAACTAATCTGAATACTCACATTTTAAAGAAAAATTTTAATTGCGCAAGAAAATAAGTATAAAAATTAAGTTCCAACTTTACTTAATAATTTATTAGTGCAGCTCTGTTCCAAATAAATTCATTAATTCACTTAGGCATGGACCAACACAGAACACAATTTTATTATTTCTGCATCACATAGCCATAATTTTATAATGAACTGGATTAAGTTATCTTTTGTATCAACTTTATTTTCCAAGTCACTTTTTCACTATAACACACAAATTTTCTATTGGTTAATGTCAGGAGAGTTACCTGGCCACTGAATGTTGTGATTTTGGAGAAACTCTTTCACTTTTTTTTGTTTAAGTGTGGCACAGAGCAAGATCCTGTTGGAAGATAGGTTCTTTGTCTTTCTGGATCTATGCGACCACTCTTTTCCGCAACATTTTTATGTATTGGTCACTTTTAACCATACTGTCAACAGGCACAAGTGATCCTTAGTCATCATGTGTAAAAGAACCCCAGGGAAACCTGGGAATATGACCTTCTTCCACTTCTCAACAGTCCAATCTTTTTACACTTTTGTCCACTGGAGCCTCTTTTTCTGCATAGCCTTCATCAACAGTTGTTTCTTTTTTGGTCTGTGGGAAGTCCTCCCTGGTTCCAATAATCTTCGATGGACTGTCACGTCAGAAACATTAATCCCAATAGTTGTGAAGTCTCTATTTAAGTCTACAGCAGGTAATCTTGAATTCATTTTGATTTCCCTAACTAGTAAAGGATCTTGAGTAAGTGCAGTTTTCCTTTTCCACCTACATTTTCCTTTACTTAAAAGAGAAAAGGTACCTCTTTAAAATCACATTAAAAGTACCTAAACCAAACCACACTCATTGACAATTTGTCTTTGAGTCATGGATGTGTGCTGAGAAAGAGTATATATTTTTGAATGTTTTCTTGGAAATGTATCCATTTATAGCTAACAAAATGAATAAAACACTACAAATGTCAACTTGTTTACACTATAAAAAATGCACAATACTATTAATAAACATTGTAGAGACAGTTAAAACACACAGTGTTCAACCAAAATAGTGAACTAAAACCAGAACCAAAAATAATAACCTGAAACCAAAAATCTTTATGAAAATTCAGCTTGTTCAGATTAATTTGTTTGCTACTGTATTAGGAAGGAACTTGGCACTGTTAGCATTTGGAAATGCATGAGCAGAGCTAATTGCAGGTGGTATAGCCACTTAAACAGAATTGGAAAAGCAATGTTAACAAAATGTTTGATGAAAGGATGGCAGGAAAAAGTCACAAGGGTACACCAAAATCTACGAAGACTAATGCAGTTAGAAGTACTTTAGAACACTGTGATATAAGATCTGACAATACTGGAGTCCTGACAGATAAGCTAATTTAAAGAAAAAGTTGACTGGAAATCAATAATAATATAAACTTTTCATGCAGTACTATCCGAGTATTCTGTACCCCCCCCCCCACTGACTTTAGGGTACATGCCAGGAATTTGATGATGATATGCTCTTGCATTTAACATACTACTGTACACTTTTTTGTGAAAATCCACATTTGAAAAAAAAAAAAAATTGTCAGATTTTTGATAATGTAAATGTTTCTTAAGGTTTAGTAGATCTCATCTGCAAATATCTCATGTCGATTAAATGTTTATTTCATCAGTTCTCAACCGTTTTTGTTAATGCAGAGCAATGAACAATCTAAAAGCTTTGGGGTACATGAAAAGAAAACGCCTGTGAAATTCAATAAAATAAATCTTTTATACTTCAATATATAATTGTGCTCTTGACATGCATACAGATAAGAAAGTAGTACTCTGGCTAAACAGATTTTCCTTGTAAATGTTTTGAATATAGGAAGTACTTCTTTATCAAATCTGTTTAACCCTATAACAGATTTGATTTTTATATGCTAGGAGGGCTTTCAGAATGTCAAATAAGGCCAAGTTAACACCCACACCAATTTTTCTGCTTTTATGTAGTTAATTAGTATAGTTGGTTTGGCCCGCAACCACTACACCGAAGCTAATCGAGACCTATCGAATAACAGCTGAGATGTGGACTGTCTATCGTACAAAGTTACAAATGTAATATGTAATAACGGCAAATAGAACAAACCGAGGTTAAAACTTATGAGAATAATATTCATGATCTCGCTCATGACGCAATTCTACGTAACAAGCTTTCCAAGTTTATTAAAATTGTTAACAAACAGGCATTAATTTCTAATTTACAAACCTGTTCTTTTGGGGATCTTTCTGGTGTTTTCCCAAATAAACCCATTTAGTTATGAATATACTAACTGGTGTAGCCTGAAGTTTCAAACTTTTTTAACCATTATTTACATCAGCAACGCTGACCTCACGCCATTAGAACAGAACTGATGAAGTGCAGTGCTCTAAGCGCCCTCTGGAGAATTTTAGATGTTATTAAATGCTAGTTAGTAGTTATTGTTCGTATCACTCAAACAGTTCACTGCAAAAAAACCACAATCAAATGATCTTATAACGCGTGCGTTATGCTCACGTGTTAATAAATCAATGTATATTACAATATGCTGAAACAAGCGAAGAGATGCTTACTAGTATTTCGAAAATGTGTTTTATCCGAAACATATATATATATATATATATATATATATATAGGAAATTAAAATAGACTTTGCTGTTTCGGATAAAACACATTTCTATATTATTATTATTATTATTATTATTATTCCTGATACCTCCAAGGAGTCCGAAGACTCATCGCGGGAGGACATCTTCAACTGTCTCTACACCTTACCTCTACTACGAATCAACGCCATCTACCGCCCACCTCCAACACCACCACAACTAGTAATTTTTGTCTGTAAATTGCGTGTGTTCTGAAGGGCCGATTTGTATGTATGCGGGATGAAAAACCCGAGTTTCCGGGAGAAAAAACCCTGCTACCTCCGTATGAGATCGGCTAACTCACCATCGATTGAAATCGACCAGATAAAGATTCCTCCCGTCGCGACGAGAATCGAACTTAGGCCTATTCCAATCGAAGGGCGCAATGTACCGTCGTTCTTCCAATTGCGCTACGGAGGCGCTTATATATATATATAGAAACGATGTTTTCCAAATGGAAATTAATTCGTGGGAATAAAAAAAAAAAAAGCATTTTATGTGCAAGATTGCATCTCGTCTGCAATTCACGTATAGTGCTGCCAAAGGCTTTCTAAATATAATTTTTAACAGCGATAACTCAGTTAATTCTATCCACATAGACTCATTGGCTGTGTGATTTTCGGCTTGTTTATATGGTTTAACGGATAGGGGGAGGGGAGGAATTCTGCAGTAATGGTTCAAAGAAGGAAGTGATATGGACAGTCATATATACTGTATATATATATTTGCCGAACTAGCAAATGTACATGGAGTCTTCGGACTCCTTGGAGGTGTCACGAATAATAATAATAATAATAACCTACGTGCTGTGTATCGACGATGTTGTATGGTTGGAAAGATCTGAATGACAGGCCACTGAGCCTAATACAAAAAGAAAACCACGTGCATAGCTATACAATACAATACTCGTACAGTTCAACTATGCATGCGTTTGTTTATCCGGGAAGAGGAAGGTCTCAGTTATTGAACATCACATAAAACAGTTAACATGCTCACGTTTTGTATAAAAAGGTGGTTTTCTTGCCTTGCCTTGCTCTTCATTTTTGCTGTCATATCAAATGCATCCACTTTATTAGTATACTGTACAGTATGCCAAAACGAAGTAATACTATGGAGAGTGATGTCAATAAAAAGAAATAATGAAGAGAAATAACATTGAAAATAAAATACGATATCATAAGCAAACAATCAACCGAAAGTAACTGTTAAAGGTCTTGGTACGAAATATTACCGAACTTCAGTTGTGTGTACTGTTGTACGTATTTAACTCCACTTTATTTCCGATAAATAATAAACTGAGTTAAGGTCAGGGACTACCAGGTGATGGCACTTATCTGTCTCTCTCTTCATCGGATGTCACTTATAATAATAATAATAATTATTATTATTATTATTATTATAATAAAACCTCCATGGAGTCAGAGACTCATTGTGGGAGATCCACTGTTATCAGTTTATCATACCGCACCTTAAATATATTCACTATCTCTGCGTTCACCACACTCTCAGGCAATGCATTCCAATCACTCACTACTCTCGATGCAAAAAATCTGTTCCTCGCTCCCTTGCTCACACCCTCCTTATACAGCTTCCAGGAATGACCTCTTGTTCTCCTGCTATCTTCACCCATTCTGTGCAAAACCTCCCTGACATTAATCTGGTAATAACCTCTTAACAGCTTATATGTCTCGATCATATCCCCCCCCTCCTCCTCCTTCTATCCACCAATTTCTGCAAATTACATTTTGTCAATCTGTCTTCACACTCTACATCATTAGTCAATCGCCTCTGAACGTATTCCAAAGCATTTTCATCTTTTTGAAAACCAGATGACCAGATCTGTGCACAGTAATCCATATGTGGCCTGATCAAAGACTTATACAAAGGAACCATAACATCCATACTTCTACAAGTCAGTGTCCTCTGTATCATTCCCATTATCCGCTGTGTTGTCTTCACAATTTTAGTAACATGTCCCCGAAATTTTAGGTCCTTGTCTACAAACACTCCCAGATCTCTCATCTTCTCTACCTCTTTCACGATATTTCCACCGATTGTGTACTTTACATCCCATCTCGGCTTCCCAAATTTCAAAACCTTGCACTTGAAAACATTGAATTGATATCCCACTCATTTACCCAGTCAGCCAGTGTATTCAAGTTCATATCCCCCCCCCCCTCCTCCTCTTGCAAAGCTGCTTCATCTGCAAAAAACTGCAAATCGCCATTCAGACCTCTCCCAATATCATTTACACACAAATTAAATAGCAATGGACCCAAAACAGACCATTGGAGTACATCACTAGTAACTTTCCTCTTCTGGGATATCGCTTTTCACTCTTCTAATTTTCGATTCAGCAAATTAAATGCTGTAAGAAGTGAACCTCTGTAGCACCGTGGAAATGGTATTCACTCGAAGAATGCTAGGCTGAATTAACTCTTTCTGTCCTGGTTGGTCGACTGGTTAGTGTATCTGCCCTTTAACTAACACACTGCTAGTTTGAATGGTGCCATACACATCGTTACGAGAGTAGTTTGGGACCACTACTTTGTTTTAGAGGAGACTTGAAGTGGCTTGAACTCTGTTTGGTCTGTACTATATGAACCCAATAAATTGATTGTCCACCCACAGTACTAACTAATATTCTATAGGCTAAGAGCCTTTTGCTTGCGGTTAGGAGATTCATATAATAGCGTTATATTTTTAATTAATTCCACGAGTAGGCAGAACTTTTTTTAGTCTAACTTTTCGGAAATTGGTTAGAAGTCGGTCTCTACACATAATCAAGGATAGCTGAGTTAAAGGTTATTTGTTAGGTCTCAAGGTGAGATTCAGGAAGAAAAATATCGCCACCTTTGACTCCAACGCTAATATTCGTATCTTTCACTGAAACATCATGAGCGCTGCAGTCGATTTGCTTGAGTTTGCGGAATTAAACATATATATATATATATATATATATATATATATATATATATATATATGAAAGAATGATCATTAACTCGGTTAACATACATATTTTTATGAAGAATTGAATGACTAGGACCGAGATTTAAGTAAAAAGGTTTAAATATAAAAAACTACTAGTTTCCGCCTGTAACAGCCTTCATCAGGTGACATTATAAAAGAAAGAAAAAAGAATAAACACTGAAGGTTAAAAGACTATGAACAACATAGAGAGTCTCTATACATGATTAGCATGAAAACGTTGTAGTTGTATTTAAAGCTTCTTTCGTTTGTTGCATTGTTGGGAGAGTGCATGCTTGCAGCATCACTTGAACGCCAGTACATGATTACAACTGAATGACTATCTGGGAGGTTGTAGCTCAAGTTATTATTTAGATGAACAGGATTGAAGATGGTTTCTCTAGATTCCACGATTTTTCTCTCTAGTTCATCATCGCAACGGAAGATGTTAGTAGATGTTTCCTGTTTCCCAGCAGACTTTGTGACTTTGGTTTTCATCATTAGGATGAAATATAGAAGAACACATGAGGGACATTACTTACAAGAGACAGCGAGCCAGTGCATTATCAAATCATATCCTTTTCTTGGCTAATCCTAATGATGAAAACCAAAGTCACAAAGTCTGCTGGGAAAAATCTACTAACATCTTCCGTTGCAATGAAGAACTAAAGAGAAAAATCGTTGAATCTAGAGAAATCATCTTCAATCCTATTCATCTAAATAATAACTTGAGCTACAACCTCCCAGATAGTCATTCAGCTGTAATCATGTACTGGCGTTCACGTGATGCTGCAAGCACGCACTCTTCCAACAATGCAACAAACGAAAGAACAGCTTCAAATACAACTACAACGTTTTAATGCTAATTATGTATAAAGACTCTCTATGTTGTTCATAGTCTTTTAACCTTTTAACACACACACACACACACACACACACACACACACACACTGATTGGAAAGAAGTGAAGAAGTCAACAAACATCCATATGGGCAAGGTGCATCGTGCCATAAAACGAATCACATTTTTTGCCGGTATAAGTTGGAGGATAATGATGCTCCCAAGTCATTGCATTTGTGTTGTGTCCGGGTGAAATGGAACTGACAAGAAAGGAACTGACGAAGTTTGAAAGAGGCTTTATGATAGGATGTCATGTTGCTGGCCTATCTGTTCGGCAAAACTGTTGTAAAATTAGGATACCACTGACTGTCGATCTAGGTCGACAGACAGAGATATCATACTGAGATGAAAGCGCAAGGAGTCAACTGCAAGTGCTACTGTTAAATAAACACTTAAATAATAATTCTTAAATAAGGATTAATAAATAACTTTTATACAAGTCATGATTAATATATAATAAACAATGTTAAATGTGAATGAAAAAGAACAAAATACACAACATAGTTTATTATATATTAATCATGACTTGTATAAAAGTTATTTATTAATCCTTATTTAAGAATTATTATTTAAGTGTTTATTCTGAATTTTATCAGCTATTAATTAATTAAACAGTAATAATTAAACAGTAATATATAGTCACAATATAAATTATTGTGACTTATGTAAATATTGTAACGCGAATATTATTATAGTTATCTGTATACGAAATGAAAGAGTTGATTAAGTAGCTCTAATGTTCTATTTATTGTATTTTTATTAACTCAATGTAGTGGTATAGCCTTATTTAACATTAACGAAAATGTTTACGTTTATTTGTTGTCATGGAAACGCATGAAGTAAACGAGCGCGAGTGGAACAGAGCGTGAGCTGGGAGAAGAGATATATTAGAAGAGATATAAGGTAATAAGTAGAGAAGGAAGGAGACGGAATTTTTGGAAGTGAAGGAAGCAAGGGTATAAACTAGAGAAGTGGAAGTAAGTGAAAGGTTCTCAAGGGCAGAATTAAAAGGGATAATACTTATAAGCGAGCAAAGATGAAGTGAATCTTATAGTCAGCTGAAGGTGAAGTCTGCAGTGATAATAAAAAAAAAAGGAAATTAAAGCCGTGATCGGATAATATAAAAAGCTGGACGTTCAATGAAGAATTCTGAATAAACCCAGCTAATCTAGAATTGCGACTTAATTCTAAATTGCCCTAAGGAGAACTGCACAGTGTTTAATTAGTTAATGAGTGATAACAAGGATAATTAAAGTAACCTACAGTTGATGTCTAGAGTTGTGAAGCGCGATTAATAGTGTTTTAGTTATAACTGTGGATAAGTCTTATAGATGTGTTCTTAAGTGAAATAAAAATATTTTGAAAGTATACTCACAACGTATTTGATGTGCTAGGAACTAATTCTGGTAAGGACTGTCATATTAATTTTTTTCAATGCATGAAGAATTGAGTGTTAGTTACGCTCCGTTTAACATAACTTTAACTGTGGAAATTCTTCGAAATTGAGAATCAAAGATAAGAATTGCTTGAGAGATATTTACAGCTATTAGTGCGTGCGAAACTTATAGCATGGCTGAAAAATGTGTGGAAACTGGTTAGATAGGAAGTTCTATTATGTTTAATTAAGTGTAGGAACTTTGTGACTCAGAAACTGAGAAGGTTATGTGAAGGTTTGGAAAATTGAACTAATGTGATTGACTTGACCTAATGTTTAACTTGATTCTATTGTCTAAAATTACAAGTAAAATTTAGGTATGTGTTATATAGCTTATATTAAATGTTTCATTTTGTTAATCTAATTATTGTGTTTGCCTGAATTCCTTTTTATTGCACCGTTCACAAAAATTCGAATCATGCGGGAATCCCAAGTGGAAAATAAATACTTCGGCCAGTATGAATAAAGAGACTGCTAACTAATTATGAATTGATCCTGCTATTTTATATAGACTAATCTAAGGATAGAGTGGCGCAGTATAATAGAAATTTCTCTACCCTTAGATTAGTGATCAATTTACAATTAGTTGTTTTTTTTTATATGAAAGTGACTTATAACAAGATGGCGAATTCGAACATGAAGGAAAGAACGTCACGACACTACCTGCAGTAGACGACCCACCACACTCACCAAACATCGCTGTAAGCTGCTATGAGGGATAATATGTGAAAACCGCCATTCCTTGGTCGACATGTAGAGTTCCGAGCATCGACTGGAACACGAATCTGCACAAAAACATTCAGAACCAAGGCTCACAACATGGGTTTCCGTGGTAGGACCGCGTTGTGCCAGCCCCACATCATTACTCGAACCAACATGCAGCTTACTTGTGCAGAATCAGTGGGCAAAGAGCGTATACAGTTGTACGTGGAAACATGGAAAGTTGTGTTATGAGCGACGAATTACGGATGTGGCTGATGCCCTGAGAATGTCTCTTACCAGAGTGCGTAACCCGAAATATGATATTCAGAGGTGGTGGTGGTGGTATGATATGGTGATCTGTTTATCCTGGTTTGACCTCAGACTTCTTTCCAAGCAATGTATATACTGTGTGTGTATATATATATATATATATATGTTGAAAGTTTTTTTTTTTTAAACTTGGTTCTACTATACATTAAAGATGCCAAGAAATTTTGGTTTTGGTTTTAATCTTTTATCAAAGTAAGCAAAACAATGTTTTGCGCATGAAATATCTTCACAACTGAACTACTTGTACACAGAGGCTAATGACTTCACATCAAATGCCTTAGCATGTATCCCATAATGCAAAACACAGACCCTTTCGGATATGTATAATACTACATATAATGGGAAGGGCCACTATCCAGACCGGTTTCGACCTTTATTGAGATCTCATCAGTGGGAGCCAGACCCAGAAGTGATACCAAGGTTGAATTAGAACACTCAAAAGGTATCACATCTGATTAATGATGTGAATTGGATTGATGATGTGAAGTCATTAGCCTCTATATACAAGTAGCTCAGCAGTGAAGATATTTCATGCGCAAAGTATTGTATAAAGGATTAAAACCAAGGATTATAACCAAGAATATAATTTCTTCGCATCTTTAATTTACACACACACACACTACTTTCCATCTGGAATCTCTCAATGACAGTTCCTAGTTCCATGTTTCATTCAACAAATCTTCCAGAAACGGTTCATTGGACAAGTTTCCAGTCATTAAAAAAAATAAGATATTCTATATCATCTTTTAGGCAGAATTTTATGAATTTGTATTTTGTTTTTAAGCCATTCTGCTCCCAATTTCTCTCTCTCTCTCTCTCTCTCTCTCTCTCACACATCTCTTTGTATTGTCTATAACATAACAATGAATGCTTTTTAATTTTTATTGTGAAAACATTTTGTATAATTATTAGTCAGATTAAATAAAAGAAGCAGATCAGCAATTGTTGTACAGGTATTAGTTAAATGTGTAGCCCTCTGGAAATGCTATTTCCAGAGGGCTACATTTCACTTTAAAAGCTCTAGTTTGCCAAAAGAAAGACCGTTTCTTTTGGCAAAATTTCGCTGACTATAGGAACTTTTTTGTAGGCCTTCGTTCAACTCGTTCCCGAGTTAGTTGATCTTTACCACGACAAGTAAAGTTTTTTTCTCCTGAAAACTCGGTATTTTAATGCAAGTCAAGAAAATCGACTGTGGATCTCGCATTATTTCAGACAGTAATGTACAACCTTAGGAGAAACAATGCGGAAGTAGATGATCATATGGTGTTGCCATACTCCCTCCTTCTCGGATGCTTTTGAGTCATTGCTACTTCAGATAAGAATGATAGCATTCTTATCTGAACTATCTAATGGCTAAAAGTGGAGAATTCCTGACCATCGATCTTTAAGAAAACGTTAGTTAGAGCTTAAACGCCCTCAATTACTTCCTTTGGAAACTAAAGGCATTCATAGATTTTTTTTAAATGAAAATGTGATTATCAGTATTTAAATAACTATGCCTCCCCCCACCCTCCATCTTGTAAAGAACGAAACGTGCGAATCAATGCACTTGAGTATGAGGCTTAAATGGAAATTAAATTTTCATACATTAATTTTTCATACATTAATTTTTCGAATGCACTCATAGACATCGTTCTTTTCGTGATAGCATTCTTATCTGAGCTGATTTTGGCACGCATGCTGCATACAATTTTCTTCTGTTCAACTTTCTTAATACATTGGGTGAAAGCAAAACTAAGATAACTGGACAAATTTCAGTCAAGATCTTAAATAAAATTTTATCCAGCCAGAATTAAATATATATTTTTTTTTTCATTTTGATTCATTTTGCCATTTTCATAATAAGTGTGCTATTATTATAAAATGGTATTGAATGGACATTCATTTAGCCTGTCTGAAGTTAATGACTGTCTCCAAACATAACTTAATTCCATTTCACTCAATGGACTTCTGAATGTTTCTTCTTGTGTGAATGGACAAATTGAAGGGGAGGAGAGGGGGGAACTTTTTTCTTTAACTGACAAGACAGTTTTTCTCTTGAGTATTTTTTGCAAGGATTAGAAATAGAATTTCTAATCAGAAATGGTTCAGTCAATACTACCAGTGCAGAGAAATAACATTTGGAAACTTGAAATCTAATAGGTGCTTATGCATTTTATTAAAATCAAAGTCTCAATGTTTTTATAATAAATGACAGCATTATGTAAAAGTGTTCTCAGGAAACGCACCCTTTTTTAATGACGGCTTCTAATCCATTACTTAATTGTTTAATCAAGTCATGTATACATATAGAATATATATATATATATATATATATATAATGTACAAAAATATGAATTATATTATAATATACCTCCATAGATGGCGCCACAATATAAGAATTGAAATTTTAAGTATCGAAAAATTATAGTAATCATCTGAACAAGAGTTGCCAAGCTAGTGATTGTTTCATTGCAGCGAAGGTTTAAAAATTAGAGATAGCCAAGTTTTTACACACTATCTGATCAAAAGTAACCGGACATCTACTCGAAACTATAATCAGACTTTCCCTCTGACACACTTTCCAGTAGTGGACAATTAATACCGGGTGGATCCACCCTTTGCTTCTATTCAGTACCCTCGACAGGGTGCAGCATAGAGGCAGCCTACCTCACGGCGCGGCTTAATAAGGGCGCTCGATATTGCGGTAGGCGCCGTCGCTACGCTAACAGTTGGTCTAGCAACTATATCGATAGAGGCGGACATAGCTTATAATTTAAATTTAGAAGAGCTTGTAAATAGATTTATTGTGCGATATCCCTGCAGAGCAAGCATTTAATTCATATTATTTTGTAATCGTTTTGCATTAATGTTTCTCTTGTAATGAAAACAAAATTGCAATTGGAGTTTATCGTATATTTTTGTCTTAAAATCCATGAGGGGCGATATTTAATTGTTTGCCTCAGGGCGCGATCTAATCTGGCGACGGCCCTGCTTCTATGACAGCTCTAACTCAACCGGGAAGACTTTCTACCAGGTGTCGGAAAGTCTCTGGAGGAATAACAGTCCATTCTTCCTGAAGAGCTGAAGCCAGAGCAGTTCGTGATATTGGTTGTTGGGGTCTGGAGCGAAGTCGGCTTTCTATTTCATCCCAAAGGTGTTCTATGGAATTCAGGTCAGAGCTCTGGGCCGGCCAGCCCATTTCTGGAACGTTATTGTCCACAAACCATTCCGTCACACACCTTGTTTTATGGCAGGTAGCATTGTCATGCTGATACAGAAAACAGTCATCACCGAATTGATCTTGTATCGTAAACAGTACGCAATGGGTCAAAATGTCCTTGTACCCTTCCGCATTTAGATTTCCGTGTAGTGTTACGAGAGGACCAAGTCCATTCCATGAAAAACACCCCCACACTGTAACGTCACCTCCTTCAAATTTCACTTCACACGCTTGCAGGAATCGGATAAATCGGATAATCGGACCCTCCCATCGGATAAAGCGTAACTCATCACTCCAAATCACACGTTTCCAGTTGTCCACTGTCCCGTGGCGTCGATCTTTACACCACTGCAGGCGGCGCTTAGCGTTTACAGGAGAAATGTTTGGTTTATGGGCAGATGCTTGACCATGGAACCACATTCCTCTTAACTCTCGACGGACAGTCAGTAGCACTGCAGAAATCCCGGGTGATTGTTTCACTCGATGTCTGGCGATTTCCACAAACCACCTTCTTCAACGCTCGACGGTCCCTGTCTGTCATGAAACGCGGCTACCTGACCGTGGTTTTGTTGCGGTTGTGCCTTCACATTTCCACTTCACAATCATGTCACCAACTGTTGACTTGGGCAACTTGAGAAGGGTTGAAATGTCTCTGAGAGATTTCTTACTGATGTGGCAACCAATAACTAGTCCACATTCGAAGTCACTGAGCTCCCTTGAACTACCTATTCTGCTCGTACTTTTTATCACTGAATAACACACAGATTCGTGCCCCTTTTTATACCTGTGAGGTCGTAGTGATATCTAGACGTTAGTTACGAATTACAGAGGGTGTCGGGATACTTTTGATCAGAGAGTGTAGATATATTTTTATGTTATTTTTTATTTCACAATTCATTTTCTATAATAGATTGTCTATAATGGTACAAAATTCTAAACAAATTCAAGAATCTCAACTGAATAGGTTAAATATTGCTTGAAATATCAACACACACACACACACACACACACACACACACACACACACACACACACACACACCCTCCCATAACGCTCACATTATGGGAGAGCCACTATCCAGACCGATTTAGACTTTTATTGAGATTTTGTCAGTGGAGCTAGATGAAGAGATGGCAAGGTTGAATAGTGCAGAAGTCATATCTTAGTAGTGGCCTCCCATAATACATAGCATTATGTACGCCCGAAAGGAAGTGTGTCTTGCATTATGGGATACTAAGGAAATTGGTGGGAAGTCATGAGTTCCTGTTTACAATTATCCCAATCGTGAAGATACTTCACGCTTACACTTGGATAAAGGATGAAACCAGGAATATAATTTTTTGTCGAGTTTAACTAAATTTGTTACCAAGTGAAAAATCTCTGTACACACACATACACACACACACACACATTTTTTTCTTCTTTTCTGTCAGTAATTCACCAAATGAAAATGCTCATTTAAAATGCACATATTTTATAACCTTAAATTCATTAAGCATACAGACAGAAATAACGAAGGTAACAGAAACGAGCAGTGTTCTTATAACATTTCTAGCAGTCGGCCTTCCTTTGAAAACAACATGCGATTGCTCTTCAGACAGATCCAACGCACACGCTTCTTATATGAGTTCATTACTCTGGTTTTCAAGTTCAACTTAAAAAAATCAACCTTGACATTTTCTCCATTTCTGAAATATTTCTATAATTTCTAAATTCTGACTCTCAAGCAGACAAACAAACTCTTAGAATGAGAAGCCTGCGAAGAGTGAACGACTATTGAGTGAAATATTCGGTTAACCCATAATTCTTTTCATTCTTTCGGAGTTCATCTTTGTATGTTTTCAAAGTATATTTTTAATAGAATGAAAATTATATTGAAATTAGTTGCATCATTTTTTTAGAATTAATAATGAAATGGACGTGATTTAATAGTAGGAAAGCAGAAGTATATGCCTAAAAAGAGAAAGAACTAATCATGCTTTTGCGATCGAGGATATTTGGTAAACGTCGTTGGTTCGTAACGCTGTTGAAAGATAAGTCATATTTTTCAATTTTTTTACTAATCATACTGATTTAATTTATTCAACTTCTTTGTTTAATAAGCACGCGTGATAGACAGGGTTATTTAGAATAAGTAAATCTTGTATATCTCATTAACGTGTACCGTAGATTGGTGACTGTTAAGTTCGCTGATGCCTCGATCAGATACAGCACTGTCAAACTTCGTGTCTCTCCTTTACATGCTGCTTCAGGAAATTATCTCTCAGCACATGCATCAATTCCATTTTCTTGCATCCTTATGACCATTCCCTTTCCCAATCTATGTCCCAATAGTTGAAATCCCCATAATTATTACTCGACCTGTACTCATCATGCTAACATGTCATTTACATTCTCCCATATATCCACCGCATTATGGCAGCAATCAATTGTATATTTCGTCCTGCTGCACTATGTCCCACACCAAACGAACTCTCCTCTATTCCCGTCCTCCTGATGTGGCTTTAGTTCGTCAGCTCTTATTAGTAAACCCACCCTTTCCACATTTTGTTCTTTCTATCCTCTGAAGATACTATATCCTTTGCATTCTTTTCCTATGACTATATCATCTTCGGTCAACCAAGCCTCACTTTTGGCTATGTTTGGCTAACCCATGCCAAACACTCCTCACCCTTATTTCGATTACTTGTGGCATTAGTATACATAAGCTACAACACCTCTTAATCCCACAACCTTCTTTGAACCTTGTGTTATTTAATCCAATCAAGTTAAGAACCTGGGGTGCTACATTTGGAGTCATGTGATCACTCTCCCACTTACTAATCTCTAGGTTGCCTGGACCGCTGCTAACCTTCATTCCCCCCCCCCTCTAGACATTCTACCGTTCCTGACTCTGAACTTCCAAACTCTCAATGAACAACATTTTCCAAAGACTTTTGATCCCAAATCCATTCAAATGCAAGCCATCCGCCTTGTATAACAACTCCTTCCTTCCATCAAAGTCACTCTACACATCCACACCATTCCTCCTACACATCTTCCAATGACTTATTCGCGATCATTACTTTTTTTTCTCAGTTAACTTTTATCACACTGTAGCTGATGCGAAAAACACTGCAGCTGATGCATGCGAAAAAAGAAGTGCTAATTCATAGCTCTTCTTTTTTCGCATGCATCAGCAACTCTTTGATGTGATCTTGCATACCACTCTTGTCACTTTCAATCACTTCTACCATCAAAATGACCCCTTTCACCTTCACGCTCTTCATCCTTACGTCATCACTATCATCCCTAATCTTAGCACCAGGAAAATACGATTTCATCACACCCTTCTCAAACACTCGAATCGCCATACAAAATCCGATCTTCCCCTCCTTCTCTTAATTTTGTGTTATACCATCCGCGAGGTGTTTCTCCAGCTCTCAATCTCCTCAAATTAGATTCAGTGGAAACTTCATGTACGTGCGCTATCACGCATCTACCATCTGGTCATTTTCTACATTTTCCACCGTTTCATTCTTACTCATATCACTTTTAACACCAAGTATTTTAAGAAAATATATGGAAACTACAGTCAGTAAGTTTGAATCTTATTCATTTTATATAACAATTAAAAAAATGACAAAATATTAAAAAACTAATCTTGTAAATTTCTAGCCTATGGCACCAGTCCACTTAGTGGATTATAACCTTTATATATAATATACGATATCTATTTTCGAAGATTCCTGAGAGGTTGACTCCACATACTGTATCTAGTTGAAAATATAATCGGAGCAAGAATTGCTCAGATCACTTGATACATTTAAAGGAATATAAAGGAGTAAAATACAACTGATCGTTCTACTCCATTCTTTAAGGAAATATATGGAAAACTGCAATTGGTAAGATTTGATTATAATTTGTTTTATAAAATAATTCAAAGAAAATTCTAAGTACTTAAATTTCAATCCAATAAATAATTTATTAAGATTTGTATAAAAATTTTAAGAAAAATTTGAAAATATTACATTCATTTATTCTTATATTAATTTTGTGTTTCGAATTTTGTATTAAATATCATTCGGCCATTTTTAATGCAAGTAAGGTTGGTGTAGTTTTCTTCTCACTCATGTCAACTCTGCAGTGTTTATTGTTATTATTAACAATTTATTATTATTATTATTATTATTAGTAGTAGTAGTAGTAGTAGTAGTAGTAGTAGTAGTAATAATAATGTTTTTAATAAAATAATTGTATTATTTAAAATACAATCCATTGATGTCTTTAATTCTAAACGATGCAAATTTATTAAATTGACCAGTTGGCAAAAATTCTGTTTTTTTTTTTTTAAAGTTATTTTCGCATTTCGTTTTATGAGCATACGCTAGATATAATCCACTTCCGATGACATAATATCAACAAATAAAGTGAAATGTGCTTTTAAAACTTTTCAAAATTAAACAAAACGGATGAGCAGTTCTTGCATTTGCTATTGAATTAGCCAATGAATTATTTTGAAATTTATTCTACTCAAATGAAGAAGTTTAGAAGGCAACATCAACGTGGAGAAAATATTTCAATAGAAACCTGTGGTTGAGTGCGTTTAAGTAGTCCAGTACCGAGACAATTACTGGGAATGCTGTGGAAAGCTTTCTTATGCCCTTTTTTCAACATGGTGGGAAATGAATGAATATTTAAATTATTACTATCATCATTTCCTACCGTTTGGAAATCATGAAAAATGATTCAATCAAGTTAGAAAGCGATTTCGGAAGTATTCATATGTAATAGTAATAAATACGAAATCATTCTTAGGAAATTTCTCTGAAATAAATTAGGAAAAAAAAAAACCTTCCTATTAATTTATTAGGTAGAAAGATACTTTGAAAGGGGAGGGGAGAGTCTGCTTAATTTGGGAGCATGGTCTCAATAGAGAAGGATTAAAACAAGAGTAGAATTTCTTGGGAAGAGTAATTTTCTTTCCTTCCTCCCGAGATGATTTCTAAATCAAAAGGTTTTCCTCTGTTCAGTTTATTATTATATTGCACAGCACGCGCTTGATATTTATGATGAACTGAATAGTCTTTTCGAATTTTTTTAATGTCGAATAAGGTGATAAAATGGGCTTTTTAGATAACACAACAAAAATTGCGTTACTATGATCGCTGAAAACAAGAGGCGGTTTCCTGATACAATAATTCCGATTCATTTGACCCCTGAAAAATGATCAAGGCAAATCACTTCCTTCTTTCCTAGAACAATGTGTTGCCTGTCTCCTGTGGCCTTCTGGTCAATAGGATTGGAAGAGAAAATATTCTTTTGGATGAGGATGGCTGAGTGAGAGATATCAAATAGAAGTATAGGCAGTGGTGAACTATAAGGGGCTCGCGGGGGCTCACGCGAGCCCTTTGTTAAATTTTTCGCAAATTTGCGAGTCAGTCCCTTGTTATTCTTGTTTACTTTTTTATATTTAAAAAGAAAAAAAAAATTTTGAAACATATTAAGCGACAAACCCATACGGTACCCTAACAAAAATCAGTCTATTCGGCAGTGTATAGATTATTTGGAATTAT